>NC_063194.1:33515313-33567813 GCF_017589495.1 Alosa alosa
CAAAAGTGTAACGGAAGCAGAAGAAAGAGGTGTACATACAGGCTTTCAGAGAGAGAGAGAGAGAGAGAGAGAGAGAGAGAAAAAAAAATATATGTACGGAGGGCAGAGCTCTGGAGGAGTAGTGCCTTTTGTGGCATGTCAGAGGGGGAGGGATGAAGAGAGATGGAGGTGTAGCAGAGTACACAATTTGGAGGAGAGGCATCTAAATGATGGAGGGAATAAGCACAGAAAGGAAAAAGGGAGAGTGATTGTGGGTGGGGAGGCATCAAAGCTGTTGCCCTGTCTCTTCAGTTCTGGGACTTGTGGTTCAACAGCTCCTCAAAGATTCCCTCTTAAGCACACAATAATTTATTGAGACACTTCACATAAAAGAAAATGGTACAGTGTGAAGAACGGGGACAAACTGTCTCAAGCCTGTTGTGCTCGATGCGTGTTCCTCTGGTGTGTGTGAACACGCCCTTGCATGTCTGTGGCTCACAGACACAGTGACTCTGAACAGTAATGATCTAAAAACACACACCCACAGCCTAGCAGATGAGCTCAGGAATCCAACTTCATACTTAACTGAATAGGTGTCAAACAAATGAAATGGTTTTGTAACTTCATACTTAACTGAATAGGTTAAAATCAAACAAACAAAATGCTTCTGTAACTTTATGCTTAACTGAATAGGCGTCAATCAAATAAACAAAATGCTTCTGTAACTTCATACTTAACTGAATAGGTGACAACATCATAGTTATTCACATGGATTCAAGTCTATTTACTCAAACCTGAGCAGCCAGTAGTACAGCCATAAATTGTCTGATTCAGTAAAAGTCTACTCAGAAAGTAGATGTTAGATGCTCACAAGCACATTCATATCTGTCTGGTATTTTGCAAACACTTATATCCCATGTCTTTACTCCCTACCTCCTGCCCATACATGTGATATGATCATAATTTAATAGTATTTTGTTGCAACTACTTGTCTTTGTTTTTCATAAAACCTTTGTAAACACATTTGGGGTGTGTATGTAAGACATTCAGCTTGACATACCTCATCTGCTTGACAGACTGATATTCCATTTATGTTGTTGATTATATACTGTCAGAGCAGCATGTTTAATGGAATTTTGTTTTAAGAAAACTTTCAATTTTGACCCTCAGTAATAAAAATTGGCCTTAATTAATTGTTAATTAATTAATAGTTGAATGTCACGTAATGTACCATGATTTAATGAACGTGGTTGTATTATTCACAATAGGACATTACACGGCGTGTAACAGGCGTTACTAAACACTAGGATCAAATATGACCGTAAAATGGTTAGACCATCAACTAGCTCAACTAGCTATCAAGGCGTTGCCTCAAGACCTACAGGCATTTGACTGGCTTGACTAAGTTAATGTAACATATAAATATAAAAAGTTGATGGAGACATTAATGGAGGTCTTCATATCTTTTAACCATGGAAATGTTTTCTATTAGTAGCCTTTAGGCTCTTCCATGTTGGCTAAATGTGTTTGTTTACTTTTGTGAAGAGAGCAGGTCTCCTCTTCCCAGTCTTCTTAAGTTGGGGAGTATGAAAGTGCCTTTGCCTTGTTAGGTGTACATACAGTCTTTTTAGTTCTTCACTCCAGTTATTAACTCATTGAATGCCAAGCTGTTTTCGGAAGCTTTGTCCTAGAGTGTCAGCAATCTAGACCATTGTTGATGATTTTTGTACAGCCACAGCATATTCTGTGTTATAGCTATGAACACATACAATGGCTCGTTTAAAAGGTGAGACATTAAGCTCTCAGTGGGTGCAAACCGTGTATTTCTACACGCCTCTGTTCCTGAGAAATCCCAAGCTAAACAGCGGCTAGTTTTCATCAAAATCACTGTTTTTTTCTAGAAATGGAGATATAACGTCTTTCATGAAATATTAAGTGTTGCCTGTAAACTTTCCGGGAAGTGATCAGCGAGACCTGGCGAGACTGCCACCTAGTGATAGACCCACGAAAATGGCCTGGTTTTGAGATGACGTGCATGCGTCACTGATTCGACCGAAAGCGGCAACCGAGTTATGATAAAATGTCCAGATTGTGCGTTTTCATGAGTTTTCGATCGTCATATATTTCATTTCCATTCATCACAAGAGTTCCCAAAATCACATAAGGTGTGTTAGAGTGTCTAGTTTCGTAATTTAAAAAAAAAGCTAAAGACGGAATATGGCACTCTAACGTTTTTGGCACTCAACGCATGGGAAGGAAAAACGTAATATTACGTTTTTGGCACTCAATGAGTTAAAGAGTTACTAATCTTATACCCATCTTCAGTTGGTTAATGAGGATTACGGTCAGTTGTGCGTCAGTACGGTTGGGTGTAATACTGCTCCTGTGTAGCAGGGGCAGTTAAATGCCTTAAATACCTGTCCTGTGGTATGTGTGGAAGTGCCCCACCCTTGTATGGGAAACTTAAAGCTGGAGCTCTTTGTGTGTGTGGCCTAACCTGACTCTCGGCAGATGAATTTCGTTCCGCCTAGCTCCACTCACATCCATCTGGGATCGGTTCCGTTGAAAGTGATTTCAGCACGAGATTGGCTCTACCATACAATCAGGACGCAGGGCGGGACTTTCATAGATGCGACGTAGCGTAGAAGCGACTGTGAGACTGTTCTCAGCGTCACGGGTTGGCTTCGATCTGAGTGGTTGAAGTAGCACGTCAATAGATGACGGACAAGATGACGGAACGAAATTCATCTAGCGAGAGTCAGGTTGTGTGTGGCCCAGACTCTGTGACAACACAGACCTGTTATTACAGAGGGCAGGGGGAGGACAGTGTGAGCTGCTGGAGGGACAGACATGGGACAGACCGCAATCCTAGCGTCTAAGGGGACTAAGCCTAGTGTCTAAGGGCACGAGGCTGTAGGGACAGACCGTATTTCTAATGTCTAAGGGGACAAGGATGTTTGGCATAAACCGCATTGTAGTTTTATCCTTCATTGTTTATTGCCTGCAAGAAGTAAAGATTAACCCTGTCCATGTTAATGGCTGGGTGGAAACAAGATAGACAGTAGATAGAAGTCGGGAGTGTCTTAGTGTATTAGATGGCCTTGGTTGGTCCAATATTAGTGTTCAAGCTAGTGCCCTTCAGGGTCGAGGGGTAAGTCTAGAGGGTAAAAGCAGTTCTATGGATGGAATGCTTTTTGTGTGTGCATCTTTTCATCCTTAGCATCCAATCATCAAATTTTCCAGCGCTCCATGGTGGTGTGATTGTGAAAGAGTGTGTGTGTGTGTGTGTGTGTGTGTGTGTGTGTGTGTCTGTGTGTGTTTGGGGGGCGGGGTATGTCCAATCAGAGAGACTAATGTTTATAGCCTGTAGGTAGCAACAGTGAGAGTAAAACACACTAATCGCTCCTCTGGGGGAGGATCATAAGTCGCGCTGACGGCAGTACAGCTTCCTTAGTGTGCGGATGTGCAGATTCATTAATGCTCAGCCTTTTGTGTGGGCTCACCCACACAGGGACCTCAGGGATTTCCCTGCCCGATACATCTCTGGTGCTCAGCTTCCCATAGGTGTGCCGCAGGCAGCTGGAGGTTGGGCATGAGTGTGTCAGTACTCTGCGTCCTTTAGTACGTGTTTTAGGACTGCATGTACATGTGTCCTAATCGTTGTCAGAACTGTGAGTGTGTCAGAACTGTGAGTGCGTCAGTACTCTGGGTCCTTTAGTATGTGTTTTAGGACTGCATGTATGTGTCCTAAGTGTTTTCAGCGCTGTGTGTGTGTCAGTACTGTGAGTGTGTCAGTACTCTAGTACGTGTGTTAGGACTGCATGTACATGTGTCCTAAGTGTTGTCAGCGCTGTGTGTGTGGTAGGATGCAGTGGTGAATGGAGAGCTGGTGATGGATGGATGTGATGTCACTCCTCAGTGTTCACTAGTGCAGAGAAGTTGAAATGTTCTTTGAACCTTTTATATACACACACACACACACACACACACACACACACACACACACACACACACACACACACACACACACAAACAAAAATGTGTGGTGTCTACTTGACTATTGGGTCTCATCCATCCAGTTCCTGGTTAATCGAAGGAAAAGCTACTTCATTCTCTTAGTTTTTTTTTTCTTATCAGACTCTGCGTGTGTGTGTGTATCTGCCAAATCCCATAACCATATTTGTGTACGCCACCCCCAGATGATTTAAACGCAGAGGAAAAATAGTTTTAAAAAAAGTTCAGTCGCAGTGCTGGTGGAAACCGTCTCTCCCTCCTTATGTTGGGTATAACAAGTGAAGAAGGAATGGGGTGCATTTCAGGCTGATGTCACAGCACAGGAACACTGGGCCAAATTAGGACTGGCTGGAGGAGAGTGCTGCAGTCCAGAGAAATGATGCTGTAAATTAAGACTGAGTGGCGTGTGAGGGCACAGTGGGGCGGTACTGAATGAACCACTCAAGAGGGAGGAGAACCAGGACAGGCTGCATTGGAGGAAACCCAAGGAAGGAGTGTGTGTGTTGGGGCTGCAACTTGCAACAAAATATTTAGAAATCCTGTTGATGACTAGCTGGATAGTTTCAAAATGAAACCCTCAAGGATGAAACCCTTCATTCGTGTGACTAAATGAATCATAAACCATTCTATTCAGTGCATTAATGCATACCATTAATACATATCATAATTGATACATTAAAGTGACATGTTCAACACACAGGGCCGATTTCCGAACATAGATGGAGCCCTTGTGCTAGTCTAAAGGCTCTTTCTGTGTGGAGATCTCCAGTGACATTCTCCTGTGGTTGATGATAACCAGGCTTAATCCAAGTCTGGGGAACAGGCCCAGTATTGAACAAAGCAGTCTTCGACCAAAATTGCATTGCATTGCACAAGTTTGTGTTCAAGTGAGGAATAGCCTATGGCTCATTATCACAAGATTGGCATTTATCGACAAAGTTCTGTTCTGTCTGCTTTCGTAATTGTCTACATAATGGACATAGCATTGCTGTGGGCATTAATGATCAGTAGGAAGTGAAGAAATGTCTTTAAGCACGTCATGCAGTCAATTGCAGCTCATTGCAAACTTCACTATTGTGCTGTAATGTAAATTGTACTTAATTTGATTTGGGAACTGAAGTTAGCCAAGTCTCCTTTTGCAAAGCTGACATGTTTCCTCTTAAATAGCTGTATTCGGTTATTTAGTGATGATGCAATGATAGGCTAATAAATCTTTTCCGGGTACAACTGCTTTCAAAGCCGCTCGGTTTTCTCCATAGACAGTAAAATAAACTTTTTTTTTCCGCTATTCAGTGTTGCCTTTAAGAACATTCATCCTACTACTCACTTGTTGCCTCAACCTAATAAAATCCTATTTTTTGAAGCCTGCACGTAACCCTTGATTGTATCATCTGGCTGCACAGCTATAGTAATTGCTCTGTTAAAGTTAAGCGGTTTTGTTTTACTCTCAATAAAACAGAGGTGATGGTGACCAGGTTTAGAAGTTGCAAAAACTGGCTGGCTGTGCTAGTAAACGTTTTTTTTTTTTTTTTTTTGACCAAAAAGCTGTTGGGCCCGTGACATCGGACTTAACAACCCAATAGCAGATGAGCACATGCCTTGGTCAACTCTGCCTCTTTGCAGTGCAGCTGAAGAGATTTAAATATTTTGGATGATGCTTATGTTAACCTTCTGTCATTTTGCTGCAAAACAAATGACATCAGGAACTCTAGTTACTTCATAGCCTATTCCCGAGAGAACCCTTTTCTATGTCTAATGAGCTAGTTAATCCGTGCAAAAATCTGGTTAATGACGTAACTGACTAATTGTTAAATTAGATTCTTGATTAGATTAGACCCAAGATGCTTGAATTAGTTGGCTACAGTTTTTATAGTTGATTAAGTCGATTAGTTTTTGCAGCCCTAGTGTGTGTATGCATCCAAGTGTGTGTGTGTGTTTGTGTGTGTTTGTGTGGTTGTGTGTGTAGATGGATAGATAGATACTTTATTAATCTCCAGGGGAAATTCAAGATTGTGTGTGGTTGTGTCGGGGTTTTGTCCCAGGCTCTCTAAATCAGTCCTGTGGTGAACACGCAACACAATACACAGTGATTGACTGTCCTGGGAGCAGTCTGTGTGTGAAATCTGGGCAGTGCCCCTGAGGAAACACACACACTCAAAGGGTGCTGCCACATGCTGAGTTGGCAAGTTGGAATTCTGTTTGTGTGAAGATCACCATCACGATCGCAGAAAAACATTCACACCTGTAAAATAAAATGTAGAAACTCATATACTCATTCTTATACAAGTGCATAGAATTATGGTCACATGCCTGAATTCAGTAGCATTCAACCAGACATTCACACACACACACACACACACACACACACACAAAATACTTCAATACTTTGTTTTGGCTCTTTTCCTTTCTCCTGAGAACAATTCTTTGGATGTGCCCTTGCTGTTGCTAGGGAACCTGAGGGGGCAGTGGGACTTTTGTGTGTGTGTGTGTGTGTGTGTGTGTGTGTGTGTGTGATGCCAGTGAATAGAGGCACTGTTTCTTTCTGCTGAACCTGCGCGGTGCCTGGTGTTGGCCAGGCCAGGCCAGCCCTTATCTGCACACAAGCCTTGTGCTTGGACAGGAAACGGCCAGGAAGCCGCAACACTCATTTTACACACCATCACCTCTGAGCTTATTAAATGCATATTATCATTTAATTGGAAAATGATTCCATCGTTGTAAATGACTAGGTAAAGGACACATGCACAGGCATGACATTAGCAAAGGATCAGTACCATCACTTTCCCTAATCCCTGTGGTGCCCAGATTAAGCATGCAGGGTCTTTAATCGTTGTTGTACTTGTTCACGTTTGGGCTTGTACACCCAGCGCTTTGGTCAGTCAGTGCAGCCAAGCCAGGATTTGGCCTCTCTGGTGGCGTGTACTTTACACAGAGAGACTCTTTTGTCTCCGAAACATGAAGTTTTTTTTGCAAATGTTAGTGAGTGTTAACAAAATACCAGATGGAAAATGGTTGCCTACGTGTTAGCTAGATAGTTAGCTTCCTGGCAAAGCATAGACAGGTAACTAAGCAACAACCCATTGTTGAACAAAACACAACCACAAAAGTTAAACTATTTTTAACTGTTAGCGCCAGGCGTCTCGTGTGGGTTTTTTTTTTCTGCTTGCTGTATGCTCAAATAAACACAAGGTGCGTGTTCCACAGAGAACCGATTAAAATCGGGCATCCAGAGAACCACCTTAGTGCCTCACTCTCACACAGCCAGTTCCACAGACCTCAGACCAGTGTTTTCCTTTTGGATGTCTCTGGAGGCATTTGATGGCATTGCTGTGTGTGTGTGTGTTAGGGCTGTCACTTTTGTGAAAAAATCCTGTTCGATTCTTGAGACATTGTTCATTTAATCGATTGTAAATTTCTAAAGGTCTAAACGTCTAAAGACGTTTCAATTTTCAACACCAAATATAGGACAATCCACGAACAACTTAGAGGCATTAGGACTTAACGTAAAGGGGGCTTTTGAAGACGCACAATGGCATTGAAGTTTCGTGCACAATGACAAACAGGAGTGCAACATTCTCGAAAAACAATAAGCAGAGTGGACTGCCATAACATCAGTGAAAAACATTACTGCAGGCTTCAACGCGTGGCTGCGTTTACAATTAGAAATGTTATACAAATTTCGCCACGAGAACTCCACGACTGCACAGTTTGCATACCGCTTTGTCCTTTTCCATAGTCTGATATACCCAAACCCGAAGTGCTTCCATCGAACTCCTCAAGTTATTAGGGCCTATCACTTTCATTATCTCTCATGTCGCACAGGTTGATCGCGTTGTCCTCAATTTTGGGCAAAACACCAGCAGCACAGCAGCCGCATTGAAAAAAGCTGTTTCCGGTTTTCTGCTTGTTCCTGAGTTTCGTTACATCTATCTTTTTTCATTTGTTTAATTGGCTTTTAAAATTAATTGTGTACATATTTGGTTAAAATCGATTCCCTATTTTAGTTTTCGAAACTTGTGTTGGTTGGTCCAATCGATTGTGCAATCGATTGTCGAACGTAAAGTGACAGCCCTAGTGTGTGTGTGTGTGTGACACAGGTGCACTGGGTGTAAAGCAGAAGCAAATACCATAAAACAGTGCATGTCGATACACTAGACGTTACACTCCCACAGTTTATTGCATCCTTTCAGCCTCTTATGGCCATCAGCAGGCAGAACGTCTGGCGGCCGCAGCCTGGGAACAAAACTGTGGACCAGAGGAAGTAGTTCTAAGAATTTACACAGGGCAGGCACCTCAAACACCAGGCGGGGGAGAGGGGCAGGCACCCCAAACATCAGGATCAGGCAGGGGAAAGGGGCAGGCACCCCAAACATCAGGATCAGGCAGGGGAAAGGGGCAGGCACCCCAAACATCAGGATCAGGCAGGGGAGAGGGGCAGACACCCCAAACATCAGGATCAGGCAGGGGAGAGGGGCAGACACCCCAAACACCAGGATCATGTGGGGGCGCTTCAAGCATCAGCCGAGAGCGTCCACCCTAAACATCTAAAGCCGGGCAGACACTGCGTTTATTTATAGCTGCATACGATATGGAAATTGCATTACACATTTCAGTCGGGACACACTTGCTTTCCTCACACTGTACGTCCGACTACAAGACATGATAAAAAAATAAAAATCTGATGACTGAAATCCACTCGGATCAAACCCTTGTTAGAACATTAATTGTGGCATCTTCTGCTTGGACATTGTAAGCAGATAGGACAGGATTCCGACCTGATTAAAAAGTTTGTCAGATCTGACTGATGACTAATGATGATGAACCCCCCCTCTCTCTCTCTCTCTCTCTCTCTCTCTCTCTCTCTCTCCCTCCTTCCCTTTCCTCCCTTTATCTTTCTAACAGGAAATCTCAGAGGTGGAGAAGAGGGACCCGAATGAACTTGTAGGTGAGTGGCTGTTTTTTCTGTCTTTCACACACACACACACACACACACACACACTACAGTAGCCTAATGCCTGGTCACTTTACAGCTGGTGCTTGAGAGATATGTGTAGGCAGCCTCTATTTGTCGACTTGTAAAGACTTTGAGAGGCCGTTTCAACATCACCTCCATAGCTGGCAGTCTTGTTGTCTGTCAACAGCTTGTCAACGCTTCAGAACCCCCCCCCCTACACCCCCTACACCCTCACCACCCCTACACCCTCACCCCCAGGTGCAATGTCTGTCTCCACAGAGCTTATCAGGGATCGTTATGTAGTCTGTCGTCAGTGTAAAATAGCATGATTATTTTCTTTGGCTGTGGATCTGTCAATTTGGCCTGTCGATTTCTCAGGTGTGCTGAGTGGCTTGGCCTGGCTTGGCTTGACCCACCCACACCCCCACACACACACACACACACACGCACACCAGCCCAGCATGAGTCAGTCATTAATCAGGACTTTACACAATACAGTCCAGGCGGGTCCTCACACCAACACCATAAAAGACAGGAAGTCACCTTGGCTGAATCAAAGGCCCTCTCGGAATATCAACACTCGCACACCCAAAGTTTGTGTGTATGTGGGGGGGGGTTATGTATGTGTCTGACCGTTTGATCATTCATATTAAGGTGTGTTTTTTTTGTTGACTCATCAACAGTACTAAGACTAAGTAACAGTACCTGAACTGTGTGTTTAGGTAGTACCTCTATTGACACATTGATCAGAAAATAAGGTGTGTGTGTGTCTGTGTCTGTGTCTGATCCAGCAACATGTCACAGGATATGAGTGATGCAGGACGGGGTGTGTCTTCTATTCAGCTTTTTTTTTTTTTTTTTTTTTTTTTTTACTAAAAACTGTGTGTGTTCTTGCGTGTGTGTGTTGAAGGGGATGTTTGGTATTTATGTAACTGATATTCTACCGCTGAAGATTTGCCCCCCACTCACTCCTGCCCCAGTGGCAGCCTCCCGCGAGACCTCAGCAACACTTCACACACCGCACAAGCATAGGCGTTTGTTTATTTTTATTTTAGCCTTTATTTTCACGGATGACCGGAGTGCCAAATGGCCCAAACCGGAATCCGAAGGGCTCGTTGGCAAAGATCTGGAATGTTCCACTTTGTCTTTGTTATTGTGCTGCTACTGCTGCTGCCGTTCGCTGGTGTTCCCTTCGATGTCTTGTTAAAATGTCAGCGGCTTTGTGCAAAAGGTCTCACGCGAGCTGCTTAAAGATGGGCTTTGTACATGACACACAAAGACTGCGCTGATTTGGGCTTTTCTTCAGGTCTTTTCCCCCTTCTATCCTCCCATCTTTTCCTCTGGCTGGCTCTGGCGGGCTGGCTGGGGGCGTGAGTGAACAGTGCCGCCAGTCATCCTCTCCTCTCGTCTCGTCTCGTCTCGTCTCGTCTCCTCTGTCAGGCCCTCTATGGCCTCTCTGTTGTTGTGCGGCTCACCAGCCAGGCCGTCCGTCCGTCTCTGAGGACATGAAGCCGACGCCTGCCCGCCCGGAACATGCCAGCCGCCTGAGTCAGAAAGCTTATAGCCGGAGCCCCTGAAAAACACTTACGGAGTTGGAAGGTCGAGCAGAGCTCTGCCCCCTAGATGGCTCGCATCCATCTGCAGGGAGCCAATGCACGCGCAAGCATTAGTCAGTTAGTAAGCATACTCAGAGAGTATACAGTTTTACCTCAATATCATGGCCCCCTTCAGAAATGTAGTAGTTGCTCAAAACGAGAAGCGTTGGCCCTTCATCTGCGTTGGTTTTGAACGTTTCAGGTTGAAATGGTCTATATGAGCCAGTTTCCTGATGCGGGTGAGTCTTAATGACTTTGCGCTTGCTTTGCACTTTCCTGCTGTTCTAGTCTGGTCATCAGGGGTGCAGTCGTGGCCTACTGGTTAGCGCTTCGGACTTGTAACCGGAGGGTTGCCGATTTGAACCTCGATCAGTAGGAACGGCTGAAGTGCCCTTGAGCAAGGCACCTAACCCCTCACTGCTCCCCAAGCGCCGCTGTAGCAGGCAGCTCACTGCGCCGGGATTAGTGTGTGCTTCACCTCACTGTGTGTTCACTGTGTGCTGAGTGTGTTTCACTAATTCACGGATTGGGATAAATGCAGAGACCAAATTTCCCTCACAGGATCAAAAGAGTATATATACTTATACTTATACTTATACTTATACTTATACGGATCACCAAGAACAGGGGCCTCTCAGGAAGCTACCAGCATTAGCCGCCCCTAGAAAGCGAACAGTCTTGGGCAACCTCAGAAAGCAGCTTTATAAAGCTTCAGCAGAACAGCTTATGCTCATCAGGAAGCTATTGTTAAAGAAAACAGACACACACACACACACACACAAAAACAAACAACCAATCACATAAACAAACAATGCATTGGGCCTTCAGAAAGCTCTTGCAGCATGGCCCAATCAGATGAGTGCCCGGATAAAGTCTTCCTTCAGAGTCTCTGGTGGAGCCCTCTGCGTCCCAGCGCGGCCCCACCCTGACGTGCTGTCGTCCTGCCAGAGGGACGTCGAGTGGGCCAGAAGCGAGGGAGGGTGAGCAGGAGGGAGGGAGGGATGGTGAAGGAGGGAGGGAGGGTGAGGGGGGTGACTCATGCATGTGTATCTGCATGCTCTGCTCAAACACGCTGGATCTGGGATGGGCTAGCCAAAAATAAGCTTACTCTGTACTTCCTGTGTTTCCATTCCAGCATTGCCATACAGGGATGGGCAGCATTTATGATGCATGGATTTAAAATACAAAATAGTATGCTGTCATTTGTATTTTATTGGCTTGAAGAAAATGGCTTTGCATTTTGTATTACAATACTTTATAGGTGTGTTGTTTATAAGGTTTTGTAGTTTAAAAATACTGACAAATATTTTTGGCAAAACTAATACTTTTGCTGATGGGTTGACGATGCAGCCTCTGACTGGTGCTGACTTAGTAATTTGCCCAGACTTGTTCCGAATATTGAGATTCAGGAAGATGATCCAGAACAAGATGAGTAATGTGTAAGTTGCTCACGCACACAATGCACTCCCTCTCATACCAACCTCAAGTGTCTTGAGAACTTTAATTATCCAATCGGAACACATGGAATTCGTTATGTGCTGGCCCTGCAATATTGCTCAAATAGGTGCACCATGTATCACCTAAAGCAACACCATGAGAAATTCATATCTTTGTACTGGATTTTGTAGTTTATGTTGCTGCTGCCAGTGGAAGTGTGTTATGGAAGTTCATGTTGGGTAAATGAGCCAGGACACTCTGGCAATCTGACAGGCATTGACATGTTCATGTTTTATGTTTTTAGTGTTGTAACGTAACCTGCGTTGCCTGTGCCTCTCCTTGCTGGGGCCATAGAATCTGATCACACTCGTGTTTTAGTGACTCTTAATGCTCTTAGTGCATAATGGCAGCAGAAGTACGGTAGTTTGTGATTGTGCAGTGTTATCTTACGGTCCCATTGTGCCAATGATTAGGAGCTCCTGCCCCTAGGAACCAGTCCTGTCCAATCCCATGGCTCTTGGCTGTCAGTCCTGTCCAATCCCATGGCCTTTAGCCGTCACAGTCCTTTCCAATCCCATGGCTCTTAGCTCTCCCAGTCTCGTCCAATCCCATGGCTCTTGGCTCTCCCAGGTCCTGTCCAATCCCATGGCTCTTAGGTGTCAGTCCTGTCCAATCCCATGGCCCTTAGCTGTCAGTCCTGTCCAATCCCATGGCCCTTAGCTGTCAATCCTGTCCAATCCCATGGCTCTTAGCTCTCCCAGTCTTGTCCAATCCCATGGCTCTTAGCTGTCAGTCCTGTCCAATCCCATGGCTCTTGGCTGTCAGTCCTGTCCAATCCCATGGCCTTTAGCTGTCACAGTCCTGTCCAATCCCATGGCTCTTAGCTCTCCCAGTCTCGTCCAATCCCATGGCTCTTGGCTCTCCAGTCCTGTCCAATCCCATGGCTCTTAGGTGTCAGTCCTGTCCAATCCCATGGCTCTTGGGTGTCAGTCCTGTCCAATCCCATGGCCCTTAGCTGTCAGTCCTGTCCAATCCCATGGCTCTTGGGTGTCAGTCCTGTCCAATCCCATGGCCCTTAGATGTCAGTCCTGTCCAATCCCATGGCTCTTGGGTGTCAGTCCTGTCCAATCCCATGGCTCTTGGGTGTCGGCCCTTAGGTGTCAGTCCTGTCCAATCCCATGGCTCTTGGGTGTCTACAGGGCACTGGAGCGCTCAGGATGTGGGCAGACATTTATATAGACCCTTTCAGCAGCATAACCAAGCATGGGCGTTCCTACGGCATTTCCAGTGGCACAGAAAGCGTAAGATAATATAAGATATTACTTTATTGTCCCTCAAGGAGAAATTTGTCTTGGGCTGTGGTAGTGGTGGTAGTGTAGTGGTTAAGGAGCTGGGCTAGCCTGCAGTAGCCTGAAAGTTGTCGGTTCAATTCCCGGCTTCCACCGTTGTGCCCTTGAGCAAGGCACTTAACCCCAAGTTGCTCCGGGGACAATGTGATCCCTTGTAATATAGCTGACATATGTAAGTCACTTTGGTCAAGAAGTGTCTGCTAAATGTAATGTAATGTAATGTAAATGTAAAGTGCCTTCTCTGTAAACAGCAATCACATACATGCAGGACAACAATCACATACAAGCAGGACATGGCTCTGATACA
Source organism: Alosa alosa (assembly GCF_017589495.1). Classification (NCBI taxonomy): domain Eukaryota; kingdom Metazoa; phylum Chordata; class Actinopteri; order Clupeiformes; family Clupeidae; genus Alosa; species Alosa alosa. Next base: position 33,528,949 of record NC_063194.1, read on the forward strand.
GGGAGAAAAAAGCCCTTAAATTAAAAAAAGGAAAAATAGATTTCTAAAATGTATGTTTCCTTCCTTCCCTTGTTTTTATTCAGTAGAGCCACCGACAACAACTAGCCAACTTAATTAGGTTAGTTTGAATAATCCACAGTGGTTGGTAATGAGAAGCTGACCTGTTTATTCTTAACAGGGTTAAATAAACACAAAATAATAAATAGTCAATTAACCACACAAACTGAATTGGCATCAGTGCTCTGCTCTTGAACAGTGTGAGTGTAAACCAAGGCTTAAAAAGCCATCAGTGCAAACAATATTGTAAACTGTATAAAAAAAGCAAAACACACAGAAAAGCTGAGTAGAAAATAAATAGTCAATTAACCACACAAACTGAATTGGCATAAGTGCTATGCTCAAGAGTGTAAACCCAGGCTTAAAAAAGCCATCAGTGTAAACAATATTGTAAACAATATAAAATTATAAATAAAAGCAACACACACAAAACCTGAGTAGAAAATAGTCAAATTACCACACACACACACAGAATTGGCTATAACAACCCAAATAACTGTCACGCCTTCTACAGTATTGCTATCTCCTCCACACTTTACTGCTCCATCTCCATACTCCCTTCAATTTCTACTGTTTGCCCCGGCTGCAGTCTGAGCATGATGGGGAGATTCTTCTTCACAAAGGTGTCAGCCTGCTCCTGTGCTCATCAATGATAAGTGAGACTGCGCTAAAAAGCCTCTCACTGTTGCGTTTTAAAAGAGAAACTGATGCCACAACTGGTCTGGGTTTGCTGAAGTAACCTAGGCTTCAGGCTGCATTTATTACAGAAAATCAAGCAACATAGCACGTAGGCCTATCTACTCTGTTTAGAGACAGGACCTTAAGTTTACCGCGACAACAGCTGTCACTAATTCACATCATCGTAGGCTGCGCCGATGCACAGACTAAACGGTAAAAAAAAGTTATGATTGCCTACTGGAAGCTTCTACCCTTTTGGATGTGTAGAGTTGTAGGCGTAGGTGCACTTAGTTGTTAGCGATTGACCAGGTTGCTTTTTGAAATGAAATGCGTTTGTTAGGCTAGCCGATTGTAAAAATAGGGAAATTAAAATGCGTGCTGTGCCTATACATTACACAAACAATCTTAAATCGCGAAGATAACAGTCGTTAGACAGACAAAGCTGTCAGCAGCAACATGCATAAGAGCCTTAATAGTAAGAGGGCCTCACGGGCGGTCGCGGTTAACATTAGGCTATATTAATTCAACTCTGACATGAAATGTTTGCTCGATAACTTTAAATTCTTAGTGGGACATGCACAGAAAAGTGGGATGCTGGACAGGTCGCTAGGTGTGCTGAAAAACGCGGACCGGATTTGGGGGGGAAAAGCTGAAAAAAACTGGAATGGATTAACTACATTGGTGGTACGGAGTTTTGAAAACAAACTGGATCGGGAGACCGGATCGGGATTTTCCCGTGCAGGCCGATCCCACATTTTTTGCTAATATCGGCGGCCGATCCAATCCAAATATCGGATCGGGACATCCCTAAATTCTGAATATTTGATTATATAATAATTTTCTTCTCTGCTCCTGCAATCATTAGTATAGAGTGTGAACAGGATGGGTGAACTCACTGCCCCTTGTAGTATCCCTATGTTTAAAGTTTTAAAGTCGTCATTTTGTAGAGCCTTACGCTATAGTCCAATTCATCTTTATTTCATAGTATCTGCGTTGGTTCAACCGGAAACCCTCTAGGAACAGATTTAAATGGTCTATATGAGCCAGAGTCTTAATGACTTTGCACTTGCTTTGCGCTCTCCTGCTGGTCTGGTCTGGTCATGTCTGGTCTGGGGTGTCCCCACCGCGGCCTACATCCCGTTAACGTTAGCAGGAACACTTAGCAGGAACAGAAAACATCAGCTGTGTGTCTGATTAAGCCTTCAGACAGGCAGGCCGTAGGGATGCCTTTACGCCTTCATGCCTTTACCTTCCCATGTGATTCAGCTATGCTGTTGCTTGCTGCTGATGCTGCTACAGTTCAGGCATGCCCTGTCAGGTCCGTCAGCGTCCTCCGGGAATGCCTGATGTCCTCACATTCTCCCGTCCTGAGTGTGCTTGCCTGCTTGCCTGCCTGCCTGTCTCCCTGTGTGCCGATGTGTAGCTTAAGGGGGTGAAGTTTATGTGTGTGTGTGCGTGTGTTTGGGTGTGGTACTGCCGCAGATGAGTGATGTCTGATGCGAGCCAGGATCAGTGAGACACGCCCTGCGTTCTTGTGCTGCCTACCCACAATGCAGTGCTCCGTGCTGAGGCATGGGGAGTTCAGGGGGCCCCTCTTCTTGCTTACTTTCTCTCTCTCTCTCTCCCCTACCCTTCATCTCTCACTCTCTCTCTCTCGCTCGCTCTCTCTCTCTCTCTCTCTTTTTCCCCTGTTCACCCTCTCATTATTTCTCTCTCCTTTCTCTGTGTGCTTCTCTTGCTACTTGTTTGTCTCAATCTTGCTCTTTCTTTCTTTCTTTCTTTCTTTCTTTCTTTCTTTCTTTCTCGCTTGCTCCATATGTCTGTTTCTCTGCTCCTCCCCACCCCACCACCCTCACCCACCACCACACCACTCCTTCTCTATATCGGTCTGCTTTCACATGCACATATGCTCAAACACGCAGCTCAGCAGATTCCGTTGTGTCGAGTTGTTTTGAAGCTGCGACCTGTGTCTGTGTGAGATTCATAAGGTTCACCCATGACGTTTTGCTGGTGATCACATATGTCTTAGTCATAAGAGAGCCTGTAATTAACAGATGGTTAGATGAGCAGCTAGTTTTCCTGGCTCCTGGATTAAACCTTAATTCTAGTCCCAGACTAGAAGGGCGTTTTCAGTCGAGATTGTCATTAAGGTTCTCCTCTAGTCTGAGACTAGTGCTCAGTCCGTGTGTGTGTGTGTGATTCATAAACAGTCAATGGAGATTGTCATTAAAGTTCTCCTCTAGTCTGGGACTAGTGCTCAGTCCGTGTGTGTGTGTGTGTGTGTGATTCATAAACAGTCAATGGAGATTGTCATTAAAGTTCTCCTCTAGTCTGGGACTAGTGCTCGGTCCATGTCTGTGTGTGTGTGCTGGGACTAGTGCTCGGTCCATGTCTGGGGAAACTGGACAGTGTTTATCCCTGTAGCAGACTTCCATCTCCAGCTGATGAATATATACATTTTTATTTAAAACTAACGCAACAAGGTCAAACGGATATCGTCATTGAAGAACAGTTTCGTTGCGCAAATTATATTGCACTATAAAGATGTGTCAGCTAAATACAGCAAATCTCTCTCTGTAGTAGAACTATAATCATCTGTGCATGCACATCCATGCATCCGTTCTCTATGTAGTATAACTATAATCATCTGTGTGTGTGTGTGTGTGTGTGTGTGTGTGTGTGTGTGTGTGTGTGTGTGTGTGTGTGTGTGTGCGCGCGTTTCACTGACCAGTATTCTGATGTGGTGGTCTCTCCACAGCCCTCTTCTCAGAGAAGGTGCGGAACATGTCTCCCGATGACATCAGAATCCCCCCAGAGCCACAAGGACGCTGTTCCAGTCAGCTACAGGTGTGTTCTATCTCCCTCACACACACACACACACACACACACACACACACAAATAAACACACACACGTAAACACACACACATAAACACACACACCTCCACATCCATCTCCTCCATCATGATCTTTGTCTCGCCCTTGTTGTTTGTGTGAACCAGTGTTAGAGTTCATTCACAGTGCCTTTACGTGTGTGTGTGTGTGTGTGTCTGTGTGTGTGTGTGTGTGTGTGTGTCTAAAGAGATGGTCTGGTGTGAGTGCAAAAGGGAAATAAACTTGTGTGTGTGTGTGTGTGTCTAAAGAGATGGTCTGGTGTGAGTGCAAAAGGGAAATACACTTGTGTGTGTGGAGATCCAGAAGTAGCAGCAAGCAGTGAATCTGTGTGTGTAACCGTGAGTGTGTAGTGGGTATGAGTGTGTAACTGTGTGTTTGTTTGTGTGTGAGTGTGTAGTGGATATGAGTCAGTGGGTATGACTTAGTGTGTATGAGTGTGTAGTGGGTATGAGTGTGTTTGTGTGTGAGAGTGTGTGAATGTGAGGGTGTGTGGTCTCTTAAACCAAGCTCTGCAGTTATTTTTTAATGAGTTGGTTAGCATTGAAGCATGTGTTAAGGATGGGCTGTGTGTATAGGGATGGGATGGTGTGTGTGTGTGTGTGTGTGTGTCTGTCTGTCTGTGGCTAGGTGATTGTGTGTGCGTGTGTAGGTGTGTGTTTTCAGGGCTGTATGGCAGTGATTAGCAGCAGAAGCAGCAGTAGTGAATCAATCATCCCTAACTGGTCTTACATGTGTGTATCTGCAGTTAGGGGTGCGTGCGTGTGTGTGTGTGTGTGTGCGGCAGTGAGCGTCCCGGCCATCGCCGCTCTCTCCTCTGGGCCCAGCACTGCTGCTGGTGTTCCGTGTGTGTCTGTGGTTAGGGGATAGTGTGTGTGTGTGTGTGTGCGGCAGTGAGTCTCCCGGCCATCGCCGCTCTCTCTTCTGGGCCCAGCACTGCTGCTGGCGAGGCCTTGGTCCAGAGTCAGGAATGTTCTAGAAAGCCCACAGAAGCAGCATCGTGTGTAGGAGGAATGCAGCGTCTCCCATCGAATCCCATTCTAGCTGAAGATCGTTAAGTCTGACCAGAAGAGCGCACTTGTGATTGGAAGTGGCCCTGAATGAGCATGAGCCCTTATTAATCCCACTTCTCCTTGCCATGTCGAAGCCACACCTGAGCCAGAACCAGCTGTTTTGGTGCGATCCAAAAATAAGACGTTACACAAAAGAAGACCTTACACAAAATAATATGTTACACAAAATGACGTGACTGCACGTCTCCCTAAAGTCGTCTGATGAGAAGTGGTCTCGTACAAATCAATGAGCCCCCATTTCACGGCGAGTTCTAACGACTTGAAAGTTGCGTCATTTCACAATTTACGAGTTGACACAAGCAGTCACCACTTACAAATAGAACGCACACATAAGCTTGTTGTTTTGGAGCTGTTTTTGCCGTTTAAAGCTGTGATTGATAGGGGGAGTGGTTTCTTCCTCTTGTCTGCTCACGGTGCATCGCTATGGAAACTGCTTTTGGCAGAGGAATGTTGGAGTGGGGACGAAAGGGCGTCGGCCAAACACCTCAGCCGCCTCCCCCTCCGCCACCCCCTCAGGGCTCGTGCATCAGGCGTCGTCACCGTGACGAATATCCTGCCCCTGGAGCGATGCAAACAGCCCCGTGTGCAGAGAGAGAACCACAGTCTAGTTAATTACGCGCAACACCTGGACCAGGGCAGTGATTTGTGTGTTTGTCATTCTTTATTCATTATAATGACTCGATGGTTACCATGGTAACTAACTTTTTTTTGTATTCATCAGTTACACATATATATTTTTAATTATTATTATTTAAGTTGAATTATTAATTTGTAAAGTTAGTTGTAAATAATGCTGTTGCTGTTTTGGAGCCCCACCACGCCCACGCGGCCCTCTTGTTTTCGCCGATATCCTGCTCCTCAGAGTGGGGTTGAGCTTGTGGTCATACACACACTGGTCACCATGGCCACGGGCCAGCAGGGCCCCCCTCTTCTCGAGCCTAGTCGTCAGATTTGACCCTGTGGTATCAGAACCACACTCACACAAAAGGCCCATTCACAGCGCCATACGGAGAGGCCAGCTCATCACTCACTCATACTCATGACCGATGGCCAGACTGACAGCCAGAGACGGACGCGGAGAGCAGACTATTAAACGGCCAGCTGAGCAAGCGCTGCGTATTAATTAAATTGGCGACATATCGTTGAGTAGAAATTCAAATGTATGGCTTCTTAATTAAATTGGGCACATATCGTTTGGTAGAAATTCAAATGTATGACTTCTTAATTAAATTGGGGACATATTGTTGGGTAGAAATTCAAATGTATGACTTCTTAATTAAATTGGGGACATATCGTTGGGTAGAAATTCAAATGTATGACTTCTGCCTTTCTTCTCCCCTTTCATGCTTTATCTTGTTTTTGTTGTTCCACAAAAGTTGAAATATCAATCACATGACGATGACAATCTTCGCCCATCTCATATGTGCTGTGTATGGGTGTGTTTAACAATGTGCTTAATATAGGGCTGTCAATCAATTAAAAAATTGAATCGAATGAATTACATACTCTGTGATTAATTAATCTACATTGATCGCATATATAATTTTTGCTGTGAAAGTATTTTAAATATTTAAATTCAAATGAATCATTGAATAATCAGCATTAGTGACATTAAAGTTCAAAAACTCTTTTATTATTACAGTATTTTCACTGTTCAAATAATGGCCATAATAATCTATGAAATGACCTAATATGCTGAGGAAATAAGTTCAAAAGTGCTTTGGGAAGTTTTTTTTTCACATACAAGGCATTTCAGGCCACAGATATAACCTAGGGGACACAATAAAAATAAATGAACACTCCCCTCAATATCAACACTATTTCTGCAGAGGACTATTTTTATCAACACCATTAGGCCGTTTTTTAAAAGTAAATGTTCCGATCAATGATCTAGGCAGCACATTTTCTTCTCTCCTTCAATTAACAGTCTAATGGTTACTGACTAGAATGGCTCGGGGTCAATGGTCATACAGAATCGATTAATCTGTGTTATGTTTTTTAATTAGTTATTTTTTCTCAAATTAATTAATCGATTTTGACAGCCCTAGTTTAATAGTGTGTTTTATAGTGTTAATAATTATGTAATATGTGTGTTACGTAGAGGAATGTAGATCTTGACTGTGTAGGATGATTATAATTTGCCGATTGGTCTGTCCGCTTCATCAGGAGAAGATCCTGAAGTTGTACGAGCGAAAACAGCATGGAGCCTTTGACACCAACAGCCACATCCAGAAGAAGAAAGAGTTCCGGAACCCAAGGTAGTCTTCTGAATGAAAGCCTAACCGCCTGGCTAAACCAGGCATGCAACTGAAGCGTTCAGTTCACATCACTGTGCGTATGCTGCAGTTAGCCACAATCAATGGAACTGGCTATACCTGAAGTGATAGCGGCCCGTACATTCAAAAAAAATACACGATTTTTCTAAAACTATTTTACTTATATTTATACCCTGAATAGAACACTTCAGTTGTGAGGCCGGTGTAGCCGGCTGTAAATCTCTGCCTACTATCTGAATCAAGCTGAATAAATATAAATAAGCCAGTTTGAAATGGTTACAATCTGTCCATATTATTTTTTTTCGTATCGTCTTAGAAGTGTTTGAGTTCCAGACACCATCATAAACAAACTTGTGTTAGTGTCATGGCAACTGCACTTCATCATACTACCTGCACACACTGCAACACAAACCCAGAGTGTTTGAATTTCTGTACTTCAGAGATTGTTTTGGAAAAGTATAATTTTTTAGTGTTGCAATACACTGTTTTAATGTGGATAGAAGGGCTAAACGGAGAAATTGTTATTTAGATTTACCAGACATATTTCTATTTACTAACAGCTGTGTTAATGCTTTATTTACAGTATTTATGAGAAGCTTATCCAGTTCTGCGGCATCGATGAACTTGGAACAAACTATCCAAAGGTAAAATGCTGACTGCACCATGACCTTGCTCCAGGCCCGTTTGTATTCAGTGCTTGAAAAGCGTTCTGTGAATAATCATTAAGAAGTGACCTGACACAGATGTGACATTTCTCATGTTATTACAAAAGTTGCAAATGACATTGTGTCATTTTGTCTGTGGTGATTCTATGTTTCAGGACATGTTTGATCCCCATGGCTGGTCTGAGGACTCTTATTATGAAGCACTAGGTAAGCTCACTGCGTATGTTTACACCAGGTCTGAACTCCCAAGCTATAGTGCTACTCTAGTTCTGCACTGCATCAAGTGCCATAAGGGAACTCATTACTAGTTCCAGTTCCGAGGAAACCAGTACAATGTGTATTTCAATGCAAACAAATTAAGAGACGCACACAGCTGCACTCCATCACACATCTGCACTCAGTCACACCAAAAACTGAATGGGCTCTGGATGCAGAGTGAGTGTTTTTGTTCGCTGTGGCTTACAAGTCCAGTCGTGTTGCCTAGTCGAGTTGTCATCCTGAAGTGAAATGCCCTAAAAACAGCTTAGGGTTCTAAGGGTTAAGTCACCCTGAAGTGAGTTGAAGTGTTTTTTTTCTTGTCCAGCCAAAGCTCAGAAGATCGAGATGGACAAACTGGAGAAGGCCAAAAAGGAGCGGACCAAGGTTAAAACCCTGCCTGACTCAATACTCATGCTGGATTAAAACGCATCTGCCATACACCCTGGGGCCTTACTTTAAATGCTAGGCAAAGTGCAAAGTGTAATCTAACTAAAGCCTGCCTAATAACTATGGAATATCTATTTGCTAATTTAATACCTCGAGAAAGATCCTAAGTACTAACAGCGGCCGGTACTATTGCTCATAGCGTGACTTTGCACTTTGCCCAGCATATGAATTAGGGCCCCTGGAGTCCAAAGCTGTCTGTTGCAGCTCTCTGTGTGCTCTGCCTCCAGATCGAGTTTGTGACCGGCACCAAGAAAGGCACCACCACCAACGCTGCGTCCTCTGCAGGCAGCGCGGCCACGGCAACAGCAACAGGTATCGCATCGTACAAACAAACCAAACAGACACATATGCAGGAACACTCACTCACTCACTCTTACACACCAAACCAACTGATGACCGGCAGAGGTGAACACACACACACTCACACACACTCACTCTTACACACCAAACCAACTGATGACTGGCAGAGGTGTACACACCCTTACGCACGCTACATTATGGCAGCCACAGCCTTTCCCTCCAGTGGAAGCTATGTATAGGGCGCTCATACACACAGTCGGGCTACACAGGGCGTGCAACTGAGGCATTCTGGGTACAGAGCTGCTATGCACTTTTGAAAAAAACGCCACACACACACACACACACACACACAGTGTTGCTGTATAAGTGTTGCTGTGCGTGCTGAGTTATCATGCTCTTGGGTTTGTAGCTACTTGTTTGTTCCAGTCTGAATGAGTCACAGGCTTCCGGTTGCTCACTCTCTCTAAACGCCATTCCTCCCTTTTTCCCTTTCCCTCCCTTCATCTCCCTTTCTCTCCCTTCATCTCCATGTCCACTCTTTCTCTCCCTTCATCTCCATGTCCACTCTTTCTCTCCCTTCATCTCCATGTCCACTCTTTCTCTCCCTTCATCTCATTCTTTCTCTCCCTTCATCTCCATATCCACTCTTCTATTACTCCTGACTTCTTGCAAACGTTCTCCCCTCTACTCTCACACACCCGCTCTTATATTTAACACTTTCCTTCTCTCTCTTACTCTCTCTTTCCCTCTACCTCACTCTCTGCTTACATGCCTATATCTCCCTCACTCACTCACATTCTCATGCCCTCTCTCTCTCTTTCTCTCTATCTTTCTATCTCTCTCTCTTTCTCTTTCTCTTTTAAATCAATTCAAATATGCTTTCTTGGCACAACTAATCATATGCTGCATTGCCTAAGCACTCTCAGGAGTAAAAGAAAATGCACACAAAAACATATAGAAACATACATTGTTACACTTCATCAATGCACTGTAAATTATGTAAGTATATATGCATATCCGTGTGTGTGTGTGTGTGTGTGTGTGTGTGTGTGTGTGTGTGCACGCACTTCTGAGTGGGAATGTGGGTTATTGCAGTATGTGGAGTTTATAGGCGCGTCGCTCAGTGGTCAGTTGTATATGTAGTGTAGCTAGTATTGCACAATCGTCCTGCTCTCCTAATAAGTATCTGGGTTATTTGTAGTCTTCGATCTCAGAGAATTTTGGATATTTCGCTTGTGATTTCTGAATAGAAGTTGGAGAGAATCTCTTTTGTAGTTTGGGCAGCTAGTGAGGAAGTGTAGCTCTGATTCAATTTCAGTAGATGCACAGCCTGTTCCCTTTAGGCATCCAGGTCTGCCTGCCTCTGCCTATTTCTATTGCCAGACTGTGATTGCTGAGACCACCTGGTCATGGTTTTTCGTAACTGAGTCTCTCTCTCTCTCTCTCTCTCTCTCTCTCTCTCTCTCTCTCTCTCTCTCCCTCCATCCCTGCTCCAGCAGAAGCGCAGAAGAGGAAGAGTAAGTGGGACTCTGCGGTGCCGGTCACGTTGGCTCAGCCTGCCCTCCTCACCACCACAGCCACGCTGCCCGGCGTCGTCTCGGTAACCACCACCGCCAGCGGCACCAAGACCACGGTCATCTCTGCCGTTGGCACCATCCTCAAGAAGTCCAAGCAGTGATCGCCATGCCAACAAAGCAGCCAATGAAAATGAGGGCGAAAATGTGTGTGTGTGCGTGCGTGCGTGCGCGCGTGTGTGTGTGCGTGCTTGTGTGTGTGTGTGCGTGCATTGGTCGAGGTCTTGGAGGTTCTGTAGCTGTGATCATGTCACAGACCCTGCCTGACCTGAAGATGACGCTGAATCCAACCCAAGAAGACCACCGGCCTTTTTGTCTTTCATTTGGTCCACCTATATATGTGTAGGGTTATGTGTAAAGGTGACTCCTCTCTCTCTCTCTCTCTCTCTCTCTCTGTGTCTGTTTAAAGTGATAGCGTTTCCCTCTATCCTGTGATGGACTTGTCAGACCACTGGCTAACGCCGTTAGCGTCATTAGCATAGCTGGCCACAGCTCAATGTCCCGAGAGAACTGACCAGCCCACTGTGAACAAGAGGGACTCCTGCTTCTTTTACATGTCTGTGTTGTGGGATGGGGGGACGCAGAAAATGTACACATAAAACTGTGGCTGTCATTTGCTTTTCTTTGGGGTTTTTTTGTCACATCTTTTCATTTCACCTGTTAGCCCAAGAAGCTTTGTCTGCCTGCGTATTTAAAGTAGTTTGTTTTCTGTGAAAAAGGAGACTGGGGGTGTTTGCGGTAGACTTCCTCTGTGTGGAGCGCTGGCTCATCAGCCTTCAACCTCAATTATGGAAAGCAGCTCTGCCTGTGTCTGAGGACTTCAGTGACCTAGGACCTGAATGACAAACTTTCTGGCTCTTCTTTTCTGCCGGATCTCGTCACTTTTAATGGTCTACTCACAAAAGGGTTGTGCAAATAATTTTTTTACAAATGTACAGAGCAATCTGCAGATGCCAGCAATGCAAATTAAACGTTCATGGTTTCTTTATACCCAACTGTGTCTGAGATTGATTCTGTTTCATAGTCTGTTTTTTTCTTTATTACCGTACTACTACTACAGATATAACTACTACTGCTACTACTACTACAGATATAACTACTACTGCTACTACTACTACAGATATAACTACTACTGCTACTACTACAGATATAACTACTACTACTACTACTGATATAACTACTACTGCTACTACTACTACAGATATAACTACTACTACTACTACTGATATAACTACTACTGCTACTACTACTACAGATATAACTACTACTACTACTACTACTACAGATATAACTACTACTACTACTGATATAACTACTACTACTACTACAGATATAACTACTACTACTACTGATATAACTACTACACTACTACTACTGATATAACTACTACTACTACAGATATAACTACTACTACTACTGATATAACTACTACTACTACAGATATAACTACAACTACTACTACAGATATAACTACTACTACTGATATAACTACTACTACTACAGACATAACTACTACAACTACTACTACTATAACTACTACTACAGATATAGCTACTACTACTACTATAACTACTACTACTATAACTACTACTACTACTACTACTACTACTATAACTACTACTACTACTACAGATATAACTACTACTACTATAACTACTACTACTACTACAGATATAACTACTGCTACTATAACTACTACTACTACTGCTACTACTACTATAACTACTACTACTACTACTATAACTACTACTACTGCTACTACTACTACTATAACTACTACTACTATAACTACTACTACTACTACTATAACTACTACTACTACTACTGCTACTACTACTATTGCTACTACTACTACTACTATAACTACTACTACTACTACTACTACTACTACTACTATAACTACTACTACTACTAACTACTACTACTACTACTACTACTACTACTACTACTACTACTATACTACTACTACTACTACTATAACTACTACTACTACTACTACTAACTACTACTACTACTACTGCTACTACTACTACTACTACTACCCTACAACTAGCGACAGGAGAACCCATCTTCATCAATACGGATGTTTGTGTTGATATTCACTAACGTAACTTAATGTCCGCATCCAAATCCCAACTCCCAGCCCAGTGGGAACGTGGTTGGTGTCTTGACTGTTATCTAGAACAGCCTCGTGCTGCTTCAGGGCCGCACCTCCTTATGAGCCGACTGCAGTCTTGGGTCTGGACAGGCCTGTGTGATCCTTGTTGGGGGCTCTTAAGTGTGTGCAGACGTGTTCTTAAGATGGCACGGAATAGTTCAACTGCACTTGGCATGAACAAGTCGTGAGGAATTCACTTCCCTATCCAGGGGCTTGTGTTTGAGTGCGGGTGTGTTTGTGTGTGTGTGTGTATGTTCTGATTTATTCCAGACATGAACCTGTTATCTCCACATCTGCCTTGCGTTGGGCTGAAATGCTAGGCTTCTGTGTCTGGTTCAAATGGTTGTGGAGCCTCTCACACAGGAATGCAGATGGGAAGCTTCGCTCAGATGAGTAGAGCTGGCCTGGGATTACTGGGAGGGTAGGAGTTCATAGAGATTATTTTAGCCTTCTACCTTTTGTTGGATTAAGGTTAAATAGAATGTTCTGAGGATGTTCACAAACACTATAGGCTTTTGTTTGAACATAATGTGTAGTTTATGTTGTTGTTTATTTGCTTTTTAGCATGGCAGGGTTGCAAGAAGGATTAAAAGCACTGTAAATCTGAGTGAAATGGGCGTGTAGGCTAGACATCCAGAAGCTGTCAATCATTATAAGCACTCGTGGAATATATTTTGCCAGGTATGCGGTCTAGATGCCAAGTGACAAGTCAGTTGAACAAATGCAATAGTTTTATTTTCTTTTATAAATAAATTAGGTTAGAGTTCAAATCAGGTTAAATTCAGATACATATCAAGACCATATGTTGACCAAAAAAGGCATACAACTTTAAAGATAAGAAGGCCTAGTAAGTACATAATGGCTGTCATGGGGATGTTTGGCTTGATTTTGACACATGGCACTAGAGTAATATCATGTAAACAGGCTGTTGCAATCTAGCCTGACGAGCCAGATGCGTCTAGATTTCTAGGCTAGTGGCAATCCATCTCAGGAAAAAAGTTAACCATAGCCGGCGGCCAGTGTTCTGTGCTGTTATTGGCAAGGCCTGGCACGATCAAGAACACTTCTCCAACCGTTCATCTAACGTGTTTTGCACAGGTGAGTCACCTGACACGCCCAGTGTTCCAAGGCAGGCCTCAACGACGTTGCGCCATACCCGATCTGCAATTGGCCAAACTTCAGTTGCCTTTGTTAAAAGTTTTATCATCTTTTGAAACTGGAGTCATATTTTAGTAACACCCATCCTGTTATTTATTTTATCAAAAAGCACGAAATAATTATTGTGCTGCTGAACTTTATTGCATTGTAAACATACGGTTTGTCATCGGTTCATTTGCTGCAGTCTGTTCACAGGACCCTGAAATAAACTGAATAAAAACCAATTCAGAAAGTCAAACTATTGTCATGTAAATTCAGAAGCTAGTGCGAGAAGAGTGCTTGTCACTTGCTGTTCCCACCACTCCAACTATGTTCTGTGATTGGAACGTGAGTCTCCGCTTTCAACTGTTTTCTTCTCACAATTTCTTAAAAAGTCGTTTCATAGAAGTGATCTGTCATCGACAAAGTAAGATGTTTTAAAATGCTGTTGTGTGTTTTAGTTACATAATTAAAACTTGAACCCAAATTCTTGTTTTTCCCCTCACCTTAGCGTTCGCTCAGATAGTATTAATATTTTACCAGTGTTGTAATGTAACGGAGTACAAATACTTCGTTACTGTACTTAAGTAGAAATTTCACGGATCTCTAATTTACTTCGCTATTTAAATTTATGTCAACTTTCACTTTTACTCCACTACATTTCCTAGATAAAATGTATACTTTTACTCCGTTATATTTCCATTAAGCATCTTCGTTACTCGTTACTAAAACATAAAATTAGAAGAAATGTGTGCGACTGCAATAAGGGAGGTTTGGCGAATCACTGCTCCTAGATTGCATTACGCACGCTCCGCACGCTGCACGCTCTATTTCAGCTCTTGTTTGTCGCTAAAGGAGGAGGACGCACAACTGAAACCGCCATGGAAGCACGAGCACCTACTGGAGGACCTCCCGTTATCATAGACGACCACCCCGACGATAGTGGTGAACCGGGTAGTGGTGAATATAACCTCATACACCCGTGGCCGTATTTGCAAGAAATGTTTCTGTACATCGGCTACCTGCCCTAGCGGCCTGTGAAAGGCTATTTATCCATAGCATCTGCAGGAGTTGTCTTCGGTCCAAGAAGAGTAAGACTGAATCAGGCCCGGGGTGGGTAATCGGGAGAATTCCCGGTGGGCCGCTTCACTTTTGGGCCGGTCGAGGAAACAACTATTGGCATTTGTCACGTTAGACTATCTTTTCTTATAGTAGGGCACGTTCTGCATTCTGTTAATGACACCAAGGCAATGCCTCTGCATGGGTTGTAGCCTACGTGAGGGAGTTCTCCCCTCCCAAAAAGAGTTGGTTGGGTCCATATAGCCAGTCTTTTCCAAAAAGTTTTTTCAGATACGGATAGCCAAGCCGGCCCTACAGTAGACACAAGCGTCAGGAAGGATGGAGGGTAGAAAGAGGCCAGGAGAGACTGAACAGCAGATCAACCAGTCGACCACTGAAAATGATGAGCCCGAAATTAGTGATGAGGAGGCCATGACTACAGGGACAAGTAGAGAGGATACATTTAAGTTATTTAATGTAAGAAAGAGCAATTACATTACATGATAAAACTATATGCTTCTAACACTGTTCCGGTCAAAAATGACCGATTTACTCATTCCCTGTACCATAAATATGGCATTTTTCATCAGATTGCCTCAAGATATCCTTCACAAAAGGCCTTTGAACACATAGCATTTATTTTGACTACTTTCTTTGAATTTTGAGTGATTTATTCAACGTAGAAACACTTTTTTTGTTTACGGTCAAAAATGACCGCCATAGGAAATTAATGGGAAAGAGTATACATTTCATCCAGGAGATAAAATATATCTCCTTACACACACTCCTACAACTTACCACCAATGTTCCCACACACATGCATGCATGCACACACAGAAGCACACACACCCACACACACACACAAACAGACACACATACAGTACACACACATGTACACCCACTCACTCACAGAAACACACACACACTCAGTACATGTTGTCAGTTCATGTTGTCATGTTGCCACTTGTACGTGTGAACCACCAATGTCCGCACAGGCATTCACGCACATACGTGAATAGGGGTGAATAGAAACACACCCACCCACACACCCATAAACAGATACACACACGTACACCCACTCACACACACATAACACACACACACACACTGTTCATGTTGCCACTTGTGCATGTAAACCACCAATGTTTGCACACACATGCATTTTTCACACATGGAAACACTCACACCCACACACACAAACAGACACACACACACACACACACACACACACACACTCTCTTTCTCTCTCTCTCTCTCTCTCACACACACACACACACACAGTTCATGTTGTCAGTTCATGTTGTCATGTTGCCACTGTGTATGTGAACCACAGTGTCCGCACACATTCACGCACATACATAAACACACACACCCACACACAAAACACACGTGATGTAGATGTTAATGTTCTAATAAGGGTCTGTTTACAATAATGTTCTATTAAATAATACTTTTTGTCATGGTATTGGTATTTAAGAGCAGTTAAAACTGTTCGGTCAAATTTGACCTAACAGTTTGAGTAAATTAAGGGGGGTAGCAACGAACAGTGTTTAAAGGTTAATATTTAATGTAAGAAAGAGCAATTACATTACATGATAAACCTATATGCCTTGTTTGCTCAGAAAAGGGTGTAGTAAAGGAGTAGCTAAATCACCAAACAACAATATAGCCTACCCATGCAAAAAACATGTAGCCTAAACATTAGTTCAATATGCCTCTTTGTGGAAGCATGGGATAGGCTACATTTCAAAGGCTTTCTTTCTTTCTTTCTTTCTGTTTTGGTAACTTGTGGAATAGTGGAATATTTTTTGTTAACTTCTCAGTTGAAGTGAATTATTATATAACCTTTACACATTTGTTGAACCATGGTACTAATAAAAACTACAGGATAGTAAGAGCTGAAATGTTGCTTAATTTATCCAATTTCCACCACTATGGTCAGTCTTGGGCCTGAAACTCCCGGGCATTGAATTCTGGCAACTTTGAAAACCAGCTTCTTTTGAAGATGAACAGACACCTTTTCAATTTCAACTAATGACATATTAGTAGCAACTGGACATAGGTGGCCTGTGTGTGTGTGTGTGAGTGACGGTGACCTGGGGAGTAAGCCCTAGAAATGCTCATGCCACATGACCAAAATGTTCTCCCTACAAGCAGGTCATTTTTTTTTGTGAAAGAAATAAGTTATTTATTTTTCATTTCAGAGAATTGTGCCTAAAGAGTCCTAGAAAAGAATGTGATTTGATTTGATGAGTGAGATTAAGAAGATATGGGAACCCTGAATATGCTTTATGCTTTACTATAAGAAAGCCAAAATAAAGTTTACAATAAAAGTTCAAAATAAAACCGCTTGCTTTTTACTTTTTACTTTTACTTCAAATACTTAAGTACATTAAATATCAGAAAATTACTTTTGATACTTAAGTACAGTATATATCAGATACTTTAAGACTTTTACTTTTACTTTCACTTCTACCAAAGTCTTTTTCTAGTACGATACTTGTACTTTTACTCAAGTATTGCTTTCTAGTACTTTATACAACACGGAATTGTACTAAATATAGGCTACTTATGCTGCTATAACCAGCAGTAGGCCTATATAGGCTTAAGTAGTCTAATACTATCTGAGCGGACGGTTGCACGTGCCTATAGGTCTGCCTGACGGAAAGTTTGAATACATTGTTTATATAACAACACTGACGCTTGCTGTTTCCATCGTTTTACTTGTCAGTTGGCTAGGTGTTACATTTTTCATTTGGTGGGAATATTATGATGCAGGACATGGCTCTTGCAAACACCTGCTTATGACACAAAAGCTTGACAATTGTGTGAGACACCCAGAACATAGTTCTTTTGGCAGCTCCCAAGTTCCAATGCCCCCCCTGAAACGAATGTAGCCTACTTGCAATAACTCTGTAAGTGTGTGTGTGTGTGTGTGTGTTTGTGTGTGTGTGTGTGTGTGTGTGCGTGCGGTTGTGGTCCACAATTTCCTGGTGTTCCTTATAGTTTAGGTCTACCTCTTTCACAGGTCCCATGAGAAAGAGTTCAATTTTGGCTTGGATGAAAAAAAAGAAAACGTTTAAGTTTTATGAGTCATTTTGTCAGCCTGGCGGTGGCATTGTGGAGGGAACTAGTCTGCGGTGCTCTGACTCACTGTGCCTACCCATTGTGTACAGGGCATTCCGTTGGGCAGCACGGTTGTCAATGCCGTTGCCAGGGGCTGTGTTGCTAAGGGATTCATCTTCTGAGTGTGAACTCACTGGAACTGTACACACCACAGCATGCACTACACCTGGTCTGGACTTGCTCTCTGTCTGCCTTCCTTTGTGTGTGTGTGTGTGTGTGCATGTGTGCAAGTTTGTGTGTGTGTGTGTGTGTGTGTGTGCATGTGTGCAAGTTTGTGTGTGTGTGTGTGTGTGTGTGTGCATGTGTGAGTATGTGGTATGTGAATACTATACTTGTATATGTGAGTATGTGTGTATAATATACTTATGTGTGTGTGTGTGTGTGAGTATGTGTGTATAGTATACTTGCATGTGTGTGTGTGTCTGTATGCAAGTTTGTGTGTGTGTGTGTGTGAGTATGTGTGTATAGTAGCCTATACTTGTATGTGTGTGTGTGTGTGAGAGAGAGAGAGTATGTGTGGGTATAGTAAACATGTGCACATTTCTGTCTGTATATTTGCATGTGTCTAAGTGTGTCCACACTGTAATTTGTGAAGACATTGTGCTTGTAATTGAATGGAAGTATATCTATATGTGAGAGAGTGAAGTGTGTGTGTGTGTGTGTGTGTGTGTGTGTGTTTCCCTTCAGAGAAAGTACAGGTTGATTCTTGCAGAGGTCAAGAACACGCCCCATCTACACACACCAAGTTCAAAGGTCACCCTAAATAACCCCTTGCGTAATTCCTCGCAGGCTTCTGCAGACCTGTGAGTGGACTTGGGTATGTGGGAGTCATTGTTGTAGCCAGTGCGGGGCAGTGGGCAGTACTCTGCCAGCTCGCCCAGAGGGAGAGGGAGAGAGAAGAGAGAGAGAGAGAGAGAGAGAGAGAGAGAGAGAGAATCAGGTCACCTCTGGAGGGGGGCAACAGGCAGGAATGCTGGCAACACTTTGGTCCAAAACTGCTCAGGAATGCATTATTCCAAACTGTGCTGTTTCACACCTCCGATGGTCCATTTGGTCCACCTAACGCAACACACAAACACACATTCATAGTTTGGGTCAGTTATCTGGTCACGTTTTGAGGCACAGAGAGGTGTGTGCATGTGCGTGTGTGTGTGTGTGTGTGTGTGTGTGTGTGTGTGTGTGTGTGTGTGTGTGTGTGTGTGAGAGAGAGAGAAACTGTGTCTAAAAAGTAGAGGCAAAAGAAATGGAGAGAAGAGAGGGAAAGCAGTGCCCTGTAGTCTGTTTGACTGGGCGCCAGCGTTTCAGTGCTTCTTTGTACCCTGCAGGCACTTCATTTCGCGGCCCTGCCCCACCCTTGGGAGCGGAGAGGGTTGGGCAAACACACACACACACACACACACATACACACACACACACACACACACTGTTGGGTGGGGGGAGGAGTCTTCTGTCTCAAGTCACTGCAGGTGAGCAGTCCAAGGCAGGAATGCAGGAAAAGAGTGTGTATGTGAGTGTGTGTATAGGTGTGTGTGTGTGAGAGAGAGAGTACAAGAGAGATAATAAAAAAAAGTTTATGTGCAGATGAGTCTGTAGGTGTGTGTGTGTAGGTGTGTGTGTGTGTGTGTGTGTGTGTGTGTGACTGGGAGATAGAGAGAGTACAAGAGAGAGAGAAAAAGTTTATGTGTAGGTGTGTGTGTGTGTGTGAGATAGAGAGAAAAAGTGTCTAGTGTATCTATCTTAGAGTGAATGTGCAAGTGTGTGTGTGTGTGTGTGTGTGTGTGTGTGTGTGTGTGTGTGTAAAGCTATATATGAAGAAGAGGGTGTTGGCCTCCAGCTCACCTGGCTAACAGGAGTGGTTGAGGGAGGCCAAGCAAGGGGAGGGACCATTTCACTGAGCGGTCACACGCACACAGACACTCTCTCTCTCACTTCTCTCAAGGACTGGACACACACAGACACACTCTTGGTGGCGGAACCTCACGAAGAGAGGAGTGAGGCGAATATTTAACACAGCAGAAGTGGAGAGACTTTCAAAGGATTGTCTCTTTGGTGCACCGCCCCTGGAAGCTCGCGGCTCTCTGTCTCTCCGACTGTGGTGTGTGTGTGTGTGTGTGTGTGTGTGTGTGTGTGTGTGTGCGTGCCTCTGCTCTGTTCCCTGCTGAAGGGGAAAGTTTGGCTCGGAGTTGCTGTGCTGCGGGAGGAACAGTAGTGGACTTAATTTCCCTTCCTGTGAGAAGAGCGGAGCAGAGCCCCGTGCGGACCTCACATCTCCGACCCCTTTTTTCCTTTTTCTTTTTCTTTTTGTGTTTTTTGGCGAACTCTGGGATTTGGATTGGGAAAGTTCACAATAAGAGGTGCGTATGCTCTGCAGGCTCAGCACAAACACCCACACCCAGTAGCTTTCTCCCTCTCTCTCTCTCTCTCTCTCTCTCCTTCCATTCTCTCTCTTTCTCCCTCTTCCATTCTTTCTCATTCTCTCTTTCTCTCCCTCATCCATTCTCTCTCTCATTCTCTCTCATTCCCTCTCTCCATCTCTCTCTTCTCTCTCATGATCTCTCTCTCTCTCTCTCTCTCTCTCTCTTCTCTCTAGTTTATTACATTCTTCATGTTACTTGTCTCTGAGGGCACTGCCAGTCCGTCTTACAGGGGGCAAAATCCTCTTATTTTGTAAGAGGCAAGAAGTCTGTGAATCTTTTCTTTTCTATTTGCGGTAAAGGTTGCATGTCAGAGTCTGACCCAGGTGACCTCTGCCTGTCATGCTCTGATTAGAGGTGTTGCCGTGGTGATAAAAGAGTTAGATAATGCAAACCCATTGGAGTTCAAAGGCAGCCAATAGCTATAGTCCATGTTACTTTTGCAGGTGTGTTTGTGTGCCAGTGTATGCGTGTGTGTGTGTTTATGTGAGGGAGAGAGAGGGAGAGAGTGATTGATACAGAGAGTTGATGACTGCGCCACAGAGTATGTTCCATTCAGTTGTATTTATATAGTGCATAAAACAGTTGAGCCAGTGTCCAGGTGCTACACATGGGCCTTGGCCCGAGCGTGTCAGTTATGAGAGGCTCTGTTAGGGTGGTTTGGATCCTAGCCCAGCCCAGCCCAGCCCAGCCCAGCCCAGCACCTCAGTCAAAACGTCAGAGGGCTGTGAGCGTGGACACTCACAGTTAAATGCTGAGAATGCCTTTCTGTCAGGTAGACCCTGGTGAGAAATGACCACTCGTAAATCTCGCCTGGTCTTTGGCACAGGTGAGGGCCAGGTGAGGTGCATTTGGTCTCATGTCCACACAACGCTTGAGGATGACTGTGTGTTGTTGTTGTTGTTGTTGTTGTTGTTGTTGTTGTTGTTGTTGTTGTTGTATGTTGTATGTTGGTGTATATTAGAGGTTCATCCGTTTGTTTTGGCACTCTTCACCTGAGGGACAGATGCTCTAGGTGGGCCTCAGTGCAGGGGAGAGAGGGAATCTAACCTGCCTGGGTCTCCCTCTCTCTCTCACACACATACACACACACACACACAGACACACACATGTCCATATGCTTCTGATGAATACATAGCTGGAGTTTGGCATTGGCTTTGGCTCTGCTCCGTCTCTGAAATAATGGGGCTGAGCTGGGGAACATGTGCTGCCCACATGCCCCTCCACATGACCACACAGCCATGCCCCTCCACATGCCCCTCCACATGCCCACACAGCCATGCCCCTCCACATGCCCACACAGCCATGCCCCTCCACATGCCCACACAGCCATGCCCACTGTCGCTGGCTCTCCCCCACTCTCAGGACCCACTGGAGGTTCGGGGTAATGGCTCATTAGGGGATAAAGTATTTAGTGAGGAGAAGCGAGTGGGGACTCTTGGGGGTGAAGTGAGGTGAGGACTCTTGGGGGTGAGGTGCAGAGCCGGACAGTAACGGAGTACATTTACTTGAGTACAGTACTTGAGTACAATTTTGAGGGATCTGTACTTTACTCGAGTATCATTTTTGGGTCATCATTTTGAGTACTCATGACTTTACTCAAGTACATTTGAGAGGCAAATATTGTACTCTTTACTCCACTACATTTATATCCATAACCGTGAGTACCCGTTTCTTCTTCTAAAAAAAAAGGAAAAAAGAAAAATCTCGGAAACCCTCAATTTGTTGTTTCCCCTCAAAGCGTGATTGGATTGTGCAGAAGCCACTGATTGGGACAGCCTATCAGCAATCACCTTCAGCTTTCGCCAAAGTCAACTCCATGGTCAGATTTAGATAAGAGAGCGAAACCATGGGCCGAAACAATGGATGAAGATGCAGCAGGTCCATCCCGGGAATGTGCCAACCTGTGGCCCCACCTCGCCAGACTATTTAAATTTTCTGAACAAGTTAATGATAGTTTTCGCTTCAAGTGTTTCAATTACAAAATAGTATTTTGTATTTGAAATACGTATTTTAAATACATGTATTAGAAATACTGCCCATCCCTGTGAACATGGTAAAAAGAGGAAATGACTTGATTTTACTTTCAATTCCTTTTACATTCTCCAAGGTATTAACATTAACATTTCATTCATGTAGGATGTTTCTGTACATAAATGTAAGCACTGTGTCAGTAGTAATGCAATATTTAGAAAATGTAGGCTACTCTTGTACTCTTGATACTCAAGTACTTTTAAAAACAAGTACTTCAGTACTTTTACTTAAGTAGACTGACTGTTGTACTTTTACTTGTACTTGAGTACAATTTAGCAAAGGGTATCTGTACTTTTACTCAAGTAATGAAGCTGTGTACTCTGTCCGCCTCTGGTGTGGTGGGGTGAGGTGGAGTGAGGTAGGGACCCTTGGGAGTGAGGTTGGGTGTGGTGGGGTGAGGTATATAGGTAGGGACCCTTGGGGGTGAGGTGGGGTGTGGTGAGGTGGGGTCTCTTGAGGGTGATGTTGGGTGTGGTGGGGTGAGGTATATAGGTAGGGACCCTTGGGGGTGAGGTGGGGTGTGGTGGGGTCTCTTGAGGGTGAGGTTGGGTGTGGTGGGGTGAGGTATATAGGTAGGGACCCTTGGGGGTGAGGTGGGGTGTGGTGGGGTCTCTTGAGGGTGAGGTTGGGTGTGTTGGGGTGAGGTATATAGGTAGGGACCCTTGGGGGTGAGGTGGGATGTGGTGGGGTGAGGTGGTGCTAAAGCAGCAGGCTCTCGTTGCTTGCAGAGGCTCTCGTCGCCCACCGCTTGTTGCCTGAAAAGATGAAATAATTTGTCGCGCAACGTTTGAGTCACCAATGGTTATGCCACCTGTAATTGCTTAATTTCATTAACATTACATGGTGGTCTGTCATTAGTCTTCGTATAGGCAAATCAGGCTTTAGTAGGAAATCCTGCCATGCCCCCGGTATGGTGTAGGTCTTGGTCTTAGTCTGCAGGAAGTGTCCCAGATTAGGGCCTGATCCGCGTAGGATGAAACAGCTACCCAGAGCATTATGTCATGATGTGATGATGTTGTCTAGGTTATGCTATGATCAGTTCCAGATTATGTTGTGATATGAAGTTGTCTATCTGTTTTTGGGGTTATGCTATGTTGTTAGCATATGAATATCTCTCCCGGACGTTATGTCGTTGTCTAACTCTCCCAGATATTATGCTATGTTGTTATGAAATGTCCGAGCTCTTTGGGTTGTTATAGCTCTAGCCGAGTGTGAGAAGCTGACTTTGTAAAGAGATAGGTCCCAGGGTCTGTTCTGAGTTTGTGTACGTTGCTTAACAGGCTTGGTGATTTACGGCTGTTTGTGACAGGGACACATTACTGATTCCAGTTTCACGATTCTGTGCAAAAACCACAAGCCCCCCCCTTCCCCCACCCACCCCCCGCATAATCTCTCATCCCAAACCCTTTTACTACCCCTCCCCATAATCTCTCATCCCAAACCCTTTTACTACCCCCCGGAGAAATTCCGACATGGTGACTCACATATCAGAAGTGGGAATGCTGAGGAGAGGTGAGGTGGGCGTTGTGGGGAGGTTGAATAATAACGGTGAGCGTGAGCACCAAAAACCACTTCTGTGTTCATTCAATAATGGCGACGTGCCTTCCCTTTCTCTGCCTGTGAGTCTGTTTTAATGCTGGTTTATTAGGCCTGCATAAATCTGTCACTGGAATGCAATTATACGTGTGAAACCGACTGATGTAAGAGGCCAATCACAGTGGGTGTTGCCCTGTCCTGAGTGAGGGAGTGGGGACCTGAAGCACACAGTTGTGCAATACCACTGAGCAACGTCTGATAAGATACAGTTTTTCTCAGTCGCTTTGGTGCTTTTTTCAGATCAGGATTAAACTATTAGTTCAACCTCCACAACATTTAGTCATTTGTGCACATCATAGTAGCAATTTCTCCTTCCTCTGAACAAATTGCAAATACTTTTGGACATGTATCAGTTGCTTTCATACAATTCTCTGCTGTTTTTTAACATTATCATTTGCTTATGTCATGTCAGTCAAAATTAACTATACTTATGAATGCTGAATAGTCGTTCCCAAGAAAACTAATAGTCTTCATTTCATTGCTTGAGTCATTACATACAAAATTGTTGAACTAGTTATCAAATTATGTCACAATGCTGTAGAATTGCAAAGAGCATACAGTAAAAATGTACGTATTCTGGGCCAGATGTACTAATGCTTTTGCGCCCATTTCAGGCGTATTTGTTTCGCAATGTGCGTGTAAAATCATTGCGAGGTAGCCTATGTACAAACAGGCCGCAATGATGTAAAAGCGCAAACTGCCTGTCGCGGGAGCTGAAAGTGGCAGATTGCGTTTGTCATGTCATGCATATGCATTCATGGGAGGATCCAGGGGAAAGTGGGAGTTTACCGTAAAAAGATGGGAGGGGAAGAGTAAAGAGTGCCTAGTTATGTATTCCGCTGTATGTACAAAGACTGCTCCTGAAAGCGCACGTCTATTCTGCGCCTAAATACTTCCGCCTTGTAAAAGCAGGTGTTAATCCACATTGCAGTTCAATGCGTCAATAAGAGAACCTTTCAAAGACAACAGAATCGCTATTTAGAACACCAGTTTTTGTGGTGAAAGTATTTGTACTACCAAAAGCAACCTTAACTTTCGTTGGCCTTTCGCGATGTCTTACTTTCACTTTCCGTCATTCACTTAAACTTTCCTACTTGCTAGATTTGACCAATCTTCCATAGCCTACGTGCACAAGTAGTTTGAGTAGAACTACTGATCTTCATTATCTCCCTGCTTGTTGACATCTTATCATGTATGGTATTATTTCAGATGTACGTACATTTGCGAACGTAGCGTTATCAGCGACATGGACACATCGCAGATTGCGAACGCTGTCAGACCCAAGTTTCCGTCGTATTTATCAATCGTTCAATCTTTAGTGTAAACTGCGCCTTTCTCTGCCTTTCTCCACCCATAAACGCAATTTACAAACGTCCACAACTGAATGGCAGCGCCTACAGCGCAGTTGAATGAAGTTAACTGATGACAACATTAAAAAGAATCAAACGTTTAGCGATCATGCAATCATGAAATAATACCATGATATGATGACAAACAAGCAGGGAGATAATGAAGATCTAGTTCTACTCAAACTACTTGTGCACGTAGGCTATGGAAGATTGGTCAAATCTAGCAAGTAGGAAAGTTTAAGTGAAGTACGTGAAAGTGAAAGTAAAAGTAAGACATTAGAAAGGCCAACGAAAGTTAAGGTTGCTTTTGGTAGTACAAGTACTTTCACCACAAAAACTGGTGCTCTAAATAGCGATTCTGTTGTCTTTGAAAGGTTCTCTTATTGAAGCATTGAACTGCAATTTGGATTAACACTTGCTTTTACAAGGCGGAAGTATTTAGGGCAGAATAGACGCGGCGCTTTCAGGAGCAGTCTTTGTACATACAGCGGAATACATAATTAGGCGCTCTTTACTCTTCCCCTCCCATCTTTTTATGCTAAACTCCCACTTTCCCCTGGATCCTCCCATGAATGCATATGCATGACATGACAAACGAATGTGCCACTTTCAGCCCCGTGACAGGCAGTTTATGCTTTTACATCATTAAGTGCCTGTTTGTACATACCTCGCAATGATTTTAAACGCACATTGCGAAACAAATACGCCTGAAGTGGGCGCAAAAGCATTAGTACATCTGGCCCTGAGAGAACTGTCATAATGAAAACATGACAAAGCCATTTGACTATCTTGTTCATAAACGATGGTGTCAAGACTTCTCATTTTGATGACACTGACAGTTTCATTGACATGAATACCTGCTTTTGAGGAATGGACTATCCATTTTGAGCAAGTGACGTGCTTTTGCAGGTCATCCACTAGGTTTTGCAGTTTGCACTAATTGTTTTGAGAATTGCACTAACTGCTGTGCAAATGTTAATAGTGATGTGAGAAAAGCACCAAAGCGACTGAGAAAAACTGTAACTCAGCCGTCAGATCAATCATGTGCCTTCACCTCAAGCTCTTCTGGCTCATCATATGTTATACACATCACATGAGGATTTTAAGACATTGGAAATAATATTATGTATTTTAATTGGACTTTTTAGTATAATACCATCCAGACTGTATTGATGATCAGTTGATATCTGAGAGTAGATAGATACAGTAGATAGATAGATAGATAGATAGATAGATAGATACATAGATAGATAGATAGATAGATAGATAGATAGATAGATAGATAGATATATATATAGATAGATAGATAGATAGATAGATAAATAGATAAATAGATATAGATATATATATATATATATATATATATATATATAGATAGATAGATAGATAGATAGATAGATAAATATATATATATATAGATAGATAGATAGATAGATAAATAGATAGATAGATAGATAGATAGATAGATAGATTGATAGATAAATAGATAGATAGATAGATAAATAGATATAGATAGATATATGGATATATATAGATATATAGATAGATAGATAGATAGATAGATAGATAGATAGAGAAATAGATAGATAGATAGATAGATAGATAGAAAGATAGATAGATAAATAGATAGATAGATACAGATAGATAGATAGATAGATAGATACTTTATTGATCAAGAAGTGTACATCGTCCACTCCGTTGTCACACACTGCAATGGACTCTAACTGGGATGGACACTGACTGTAAAGGCTGGTTGAATGTTGATTCCCTGATAGGACCATCTGACTAAAGGCTGGTTGACTCTTGATTCTCTGATGGGAACATCTGCTCTTCATATGAGACGGATTCCAGGAGAGGTTACAAGGCCACCGCTGCTGCCAGAGAAAAGAGAGAGAGAGAGAGAGAGAGAGAGAGAGAGAGAGAGGGGATGAAGGGGGGAGAGAGGAATGGAGGGAGGGAGAGAGAGAAAGAGAGAGATAAGGGGAGAGGGAGAGAGAGATATAGAGGGTGAAATCATTTCATGTTCACACAAGAGAAAGAGGAAGAGAATGTGGGAGGAGATCTGAAATGTTTGGAGGAAGAAAAAGAGGGATAGAAGAAAGAGATGAAGGGAGAACATTTCTACAGGGGAGGAAAACCTGCAGATGCCTGACATGTCATATGTGAGAGGAGAGAGTTCATGTGTGAGGAGTGTTACAGGCGGTGGGATTTCTATACGGGGTTTTGGAGATGAAGGAGAGCACACTACTGCCAGAAAAAGAGGGAGAGAGAGGGAGAGAGAGCGGTGGAGGGAGAGGGACAGAGAGAGGTGGAGGGAGGGTTCATGTGTGAAGGGTCAGTTGGCTCAGGTTTCTCTCAGGGTTGGGTCTGATGAACAAAACTCCACAGATCCACCCTACACCAGTGACCCCTCCCCACCTGCTTTTGCATTCAGATACCAGCCAGAGAGTTCAGAGTTCAGCTCAGAGAGATTTATTCATCACATGTACATAACAAGCAGTGAAATGTAAGCCTGGTTAGCTTCCTGACTGTGTAAAGTAGAAAGAATCTAAGTAAAACAGATAAGATTAAAAGCAGAAGTTGATAATAAATAATTCAATAAAATAATAAAAAAAATATTATTATTATTATTATTATTATTATTATTATAAATAATGTTATTAAAATGGGATAGTCCATGGTATTCATTAGAGTTGGCATGTCCATGTTGAGGAGTCTAATGGCCTGAGGGAAATTGTTTTTTCTTAGTTTCTCAGTTTTGGCCATCAAACTGCAGAAGCGCTTGCCTGACTTCAACACACTGAACAGGCAGTTTCTGGGATGGGTGGAGTCCTTTAAGATTTTAGTGGCTCTGTTCTTGGCCCACCAATCAGAGGTTAAAGACACTTACAAATCAGAGAGATCCACCAATCAGAAGTCAGAACACCTAGAATTCAGAAAGGCCCTCCAATCAGATAATAGGACAATAAGAAAATACAAATCAGTGGTTATCACCAATGTGAAATCAGGACACTAACAAAACAGAGAGGTCCACCAATGAGATGTTAGGTTACATAGAATTTGGAGAGGCTATCACTAATCACTAAAGGTTAGGACACTTAGAAATGGGCTTTATTATAATGTCAGTTCAATCTTGGTCGTACATCACATCGAACATTGTCCATCTCATTTTCTCTTCAGTGTTTAATTGGATTTGTGTGAGTTCTGCGTCTGTAATGTACGTCAGGCCAGTGAAGCACAGTCAGACTCCCTTCAGCACCTGTTTGGGCATGACATTCTGAAGAAGAACTCCTCTGTTGGGGCATGCCATTAGAAAGAGGATATCAGATGGCTCCAGGGCTCCTGCTCTTGCAGAGTCTTGCATCTTCTGTAGACATCGGCAATCTGGGATCTGTCCCATGTGAACACAGTCTCATCCCACAAACACATACACTCACACATGAGTCTTCCTCCATTAGAGAATGCAGTAGGTTCCCAAGTTTCAACCCCCTTGATATTCATCACCATTTTCATGTTTTGAAAATATGCTAACAAGTATCAGTTTATATCTTAGAAGATTTCCAACAATAGTTCTGATAAAAAATAAATATTAAGAGCTGACATATGAATACTGTGCCGGTTAAGACCCCCATGGGGCTCTAAGCAACATCCTGCTAAGGGGCCCTCCTACCTGAACTCTGAGCGCCAAAATGTAACCATTTTTTTACAGTATCATCGGACACCTCAGTGCTCCCAGTTGGCCGTGTATATTCATAGGCCTATAGTGTGCGTTCCCAAGGCATTTCCGGAGGCACAGAAAACAACACACTTGGGGACAAAGGCAACTTTTACGTAAAGTCCACTTTTTGTAGAACAGTCCAATATATTTTCATTTCAAAGAATCTGCATTGGTTCTGAACATTTCATTCGTAAATCTTCTAGGATCAGATTGAAAGGGTCTAGAGTATATCTATTCATAGGCCTATACTAAGTCAATGATCGGATGGTGTTACTTCCTGTGTGTTAGATGGAGAATTGTGTGTGCTGTTTTGCAAAATGTGTGTTAGGAAATTGAAAACTGAGTCAAACACTGAGAATTAGTGTATGATTTTGCAGATTTGATGTGAGGTTATGGTGTTTGAAAGACATGTTTAGAGAATTGTGTGACAAGCAAAAATTTAGTGTGTAAGTAATTGAAAAAAACTGTAATGTATGAGACACTGTCACAATAACTGTATACCTGTTTGTCACTAGCTTGACCAAGGGAAGACGGGGAGGGGGCCTTCATTAACTTGCGGGGCCCTACGCAACTTGCGTAGTGTACGCCTATAGGGAGAACCAACCCTGTATTAGTGTAATATGAAATGTTCAGAGTGATTTATGTCCAAGTGAGCAGCATTGAAAGTGGAAGTTGCATCACACCACGCAGATGCGAATCGAACTTTCAGGTGGCCAGCGAGGTTCCAGTATGTAAATTCCCGTGTGTAAGTTCCAGTATGTAGTTCCAGTATGAAAGTTCTGAGGAGTTCGTGCAGGGGCTCACGAGTCCAGTAGTCCAACTCGCCCGCCAGTCGCGGCGTTGGTCTAGGTTTTAACAAAGGCCTATACTAAGGTTTCCTCCCCCCCTACAGCTATCTTCACTGGCGGCGATCCTACTGACCGCGACCAGCACAATTGCATACCGGTTTTGACCACGCTCCCCAGCGTTTTCGCCTGGACGCTCAGATCAACCTCGACTCTCTCTCCCGCACGTTGCTCCTCTGCATGCTCATATTGTCTCCTACCCAGGTGAGTCCAATTAGGGCAATTAGGCATCAAACGCTCCCTCATTATCTCCAGGCATTGCCCCCTCAGTTCACCACAATAGTAAAGGTGTCAGAGAGAGGCCACCACAGCCATTGCCTCAAAAAATCTTACCTGAACTGTGTAAGCACCTCACCATAGAACCAGGCCTGTAGGTGTAGTCAAAGCACCTCCTCAGCCAAAGGCATTTCATTAAACTTTATGAGTCTGCATATTTGTTTTATGCACTCCCAATTAAAGGGAAACTTGGCAGGATTTCCCCCTCTGCTGGAGAAATTGTGCATAATGCTATTTCAAACTGTGGAAAAAGGTAACGATAAAGCACATGGATTTGTTTACAAGCTAGCAAAACGGTTAGCATAAGTTCAGCAGACAATGTGGATGTTACAAGGTAAGAAACACGATTTAAAACGTTTCTCAGTTCTCTTTCCGGGACGGTAGTCTCAATGTTGCAAGGTTGGTTTTCCAAATGATTTCTAAACGGGATTATTACGTTGAAATAGTTGCCAAGTGCCCCTTTAACTTTATACTCCCAGTGACCTGGTTATCTATTTTTATGGGCTAATAAAAAATAATAAAAAATTAACTGTTGGTAAATTAATTCTACCAAAATGAATATGTTATATTTACATGTATTGATTTAGCTGACACTTTTACCCAAAGCGACTTACAACTGATGATTAACATTATTATTATTATTATTATTATTATACTGATGATTAACATGCAAGTTACATAGCATAGGAGACCGTATAGCATACTGTAGCAATACTACTTTTACAAATATACATAGCAAAGAAGACTGTAGCATAGCAATACTAGGCCTACTAGGGCTGTCAACCGATTAAATAAAATAATCGAATTAATTACATACTCTGTGATTAATTAATCTAAATTAATCACATATATGATTTTTGCTGTAAAAGTATTTTAAATATTTAAACTCAAACGAATCATTGAATAATCAGCATTAGTGACATTAAAGTTCAAAAACTCTTTTATTATTATTTTAATAATGGCCATAATAATCTATGATATGACCTAATATGCTGAGGAAATAAATTTAAAAGTGCTTTGGCAAGAAGTTTTTTTTTATCACATACATTGCAGAGGACTTTATTTTAATCAACACTTTATTTTTATCAACAGCATCAAGCCGTTTTTGAAAAGTAAATGTTCCAATCAATGATCTAGGCAGCACATTTTCTTCTCTCTCCTTCATTTTACAGTCTAATGGTTACTGACTACAACGGCTCGGTCAAAGGTCATACAGAATCGATTAATCTACGTTATTTTTTTTAATCAGTTATTTTTTCTCCAATTAATTAATCAAAATTAATCAGTTATTTTGACAGCCCTAAATACTACTTTAACAAATTTCTCACGACCGCCAGAGGATGAGAGTGTGGGAGTTTAAGAAAGGGTGTGGAAGTTTAAGTAAGCTATATTGCCCTGTTAGTGTGTAATACCATGTTCGCAACCCAGCTGTGACACACACACACACACACACACACACACTCCTTTATGAGTGATCTGTGTCTCTGAGCAACGCCGATCACACCTGCCCAGGTCCAGAAGCACACTGACCCACTCCTTTATACGGTCCCACAGTCCTCCCATGAAAGTTTCTGTTTCAGCATTTTAAGCTGAAGTTTGAATCTCTTTTTCGCTTTCTCTCTCTCTATATCTCTGTGTGTTTGTGTGTGTGTGTGTGTGTGTGTGTGTGTGTGTGTGTGTGTGTGTGTGTGTGTGTATGTGTGTGTTTGTGTGTGTGTGTGTGTGTGTGTGTGTGTGTGTGTGTGTGTGTGTGTGTGTGTGTGTATGCGATGCGTGTGTGTGTGTGTGTGTGTGTGTGTGTGTACGTACGTGTGTGTGTGTGTGTGTGTGTGTGTGTGTGTGTGTGTCACAGGTAGAGATGGGCAGATGGGCAGTGGGTCTCGTGATGGGGCTCCTCACTCTTGCCCTCTGGTCAACAAGTCCAGCAGACGGAGGTAAGAAACACCATCACAGAAACACACACACACACACACACATACTACATCACATCAGCCTGTGTGTGTGTTTTGTGTTTTGTGTTTGCATGTACCGTATGAACAGGTGCACACTTGACATTAACCACAAAACATTTCAAAGCCAAGAGACAACCATCCTTAATGTATATGTGTGTGTGTGTGTGTGTGTGTGTGTGTGTGTGTGTGTGTGTGTGTGTGTCTTTTGCTCTGTTATCTGCAGTGAACCACTGTATGAGCGCCAACAATAAGAACTGCTCCATGTGCCTCCAAGCAGGAAAGGGTTGTGGATACTGCGCAGATGAGGTGAGAGGTGTGTGTGTGTGTGTGTGTGTTCTGCGTGTGTGTTTGTGTGTGTGTGTGTACACACTTGCTCACAACGTTTTGCTTCCTGTACTTTTGACCACGTACTTCAGGGTGCAGTCATAGCCATGCTGACACATGTAGAAACTGTGTAGTAATATCTAAGTCTTTTGGACTAACATGTTTGGATCAGTTTTCACTTGTCTAAAAATTAGCACTAATTGTATGTGTTGTGCGGTGTGTGTGTGTGTGTGTGTGTGTGTGTGTGTGTGTGTGTGTGTGTGTGTGTTGTGTGTGTGCTGTGTGTGTGTGTGTGTGTGTGTGTGTGTGTGTGTGTGCCTAGGACTTTGCCGCTGCCCGATGTGACCTGGAAAAACATCTGAAAGATCTGAAGTGTCAAACGATAATGACTGTAGAAAGCTCCATGTCCATAGATGAGGTAAATACTGAAAGTCTGAATCTAATATGAAATGATCAGATAAAGATTGTCTTAGATTGGTGTTCCAGTACTACAAATGTCTACTAATTAAATCTAAATTCCCCATCTACCCATCTAAGCCCAGCCCTCACCCTCTACTAATCTTGTGGAGTTTTATGATCTTATTGTTACAGTTGTCTTATAGTAATCGTTAGTGGTGTGGGCAGACCTTACAGGAAAACTGTGGCAATTTTTCACATAGATGCCTGTTTCTTGAGGTTACCGAGTACTGTCAGTATGAAAAAAACGGTGTGTTCCACTTCCCCTGTGTTCTAATTACCCAGTGTTCCACTTCCCTTGTGTTCTAAACACAGTGTTCCTCTTCCCCTGTGTTCTAATTACCCAGTGTTCCACTTCCCCTGTGTTCTAATTACCCAGTGTTCCTCTTCCCCTGTAGCACGAGGCCATCCGAATGTCCGTCAGCTCGGCCCAGGTGGCCCCCCAGAGGATGACTATGACCCTGCTGCCCGGAGAGGAGCGTGAGGTGCTGTTTGAGGTGTTTGAGCCAGTGCAGGGACCCCTGGACCTCTACATTCTCATGGACTTCTCCAACTCCATGTCCGACGATCTGGACAACCTGAAGAATATGGGGGAAGAGCTGGGTGAGTGTGTGAGAGAGGATGTATGAAAAAAACAATTCCCAGAAAGCATTGCAAAGCATAGCGCTCATTCTTCCACTCCTACTCTCCTAGAACTCCCATTGCCCACACACAACACAAACACACACACATAAATCAAGTCCAAGTACAGTGTGTGTGTGTGTGTGTGTGTGTGTGTGTGTGTGTGTGTGTGTATGTGTGTGTGTTATTGTGTTATTCAGTCTGTACCTGTCCTCGGCTCAATGTATGTGCTATAACTTGTATGTAGTGCTTTCTGGGAAATGTATGCCATACAGTATCCTACAGCATCCTCGAGCATCCTACATTAAGCACATGACACTTGGACTGCTTCCCCCTCAACAATGCCTCTCATCACCTCCCTCATATCACAGCTAAGCGGGTGGACAAGCTGTCTAAAGACTACACCATTGGCTTCGGCAAGTTTGTGGACAAAGTCTCAGCACCGCAGACGGATATGAGAGCGTCCAAGTGAGAAAGCCGCAAACACACATACACATACACAAACCTATACATGCAGACACAAACACACATACATACACAAACCTATACATGCAGACACAAACACACATACATACACAAACCTATACATGCAGACACAAACACACATACATACACAAACACCCATACATACACAAACCTATACATGCAGACACAAACACACATACACATACAATAAAACCTATACATGCAGACACAAACACACATACAGACACAAACACACATACATACACAAACCTATACATGCAGACACAAACACACATACATACACAAACCTATACATGTAGACGCAAACACATACACGTACACAAACACATACACAGACACAGACACCGACACCGACAGACATACATGCATACACAAACACAGATACATACACACACAAATCTATACATGTAGACACAAACACATACACACACACGCACATACACAGACAAATAGACATACATGCACACACAAACGTATGCAGACACAAGCACACAAACACATACATACAAACACAAACACACACACATTCATACAAAAACACTTACAAACACACACACACACACACACACACACACACACACACACACTCAAACACAAACACAGCACATGTAAACATGGGATGACTGCTTTTCCACCAATCAGATTGACATTTCCTCGTCCTCTTGCAGATTGAAGCAGCCTTTGGCTCAATAGCTGACCCTCCTTTCTCCTTCCAGAACGCCATCAAGCTGGATTTAGCAACATCTCCTCCTTCCGCGGAGAAACTGCAGAAGGAGCCGTGATATCTGGCAACCTAGACGCCCCAGAGGGAGGGTTCGATGCCATCCTGCAGACTGCTGTCTGTGAGGTAGGGGTAAGGGTTGGGTTTGGGGTTGATGCCATCCTGTGAGGTAGGGTAAGGGTTGGGTTTGGGGTTCATGCCATCCTGTGAGGAAGGGTAAGGGTTGGGTTTGGGGTTGATGCCATCCTGTGAGGTAGGCCAAGGGTTGGGTTTGGGGTTCGATGCCATCCTGTGAGGTAGGGGGGGGTTGGGTTTGGGGTTGATGCCATCCTGTGAGGTAGGGTAAGGGTTGGGTTTGGGGTCTCGATGCCATCCTGTGAGGTAGGGTAAGGGTTGGGTTTGGGGTCGATGCCATCCTGTGAGGTAGGGTAAGGGTTGGGCTGGGGTTGATGCCATCCTGTGAGGCAGGGTAAGGGTTGGGTTTGGGGTTCGATGCCATCCTGTGAGGTAGGCCAAGGGTCGCGTTTGGCTTTTACGCTGCTGAGCTAACTAAACCTGAGCGCAACAGCACTCTCCTGGAAAAGGATTTAGGAATTAAAGTAATAAATGTAATATGAAATGAAGCCTTTCTGAAAGTCTCAAGGCCCTCCTCTGCTCCTCCCACCCCTCATCAGTCGAACATCGGCTGGCTGGAGCTAAGCCACCCACCTGCTGGTCTTCTCCGACGTCCGGCGTGCCTACCACGAGGCTGGACGCATGAACGCGCTAGCGGGCATCCTGCCCCGCGAATCGGCGAGGGCGTGTCACCCTGAGCCGACGCTCCACACCAAGTACAATGAGCAGGATCACCGTCCAGTGCCCACGCTGGTCCGACTGCTGGGCAAGCACAACATCATCCCCATCTTCGGCCATCACCCAGCACCCCTACACCTTTACGAGGTACGGCACGTTCTCATGGCCGCTGGGAGTTAGAGCAGCGCTTGGCTGTGACCTCTTAAGCAGTGTGTGTGTGTGTGTGTGTGTGAGAGTTGGTGTGTGTGTGTGAGTTGGTGTGTATGTGTGTGTGTTATTGTGTTATTCAGTCTGTACCTGTCCTCGGCTCAATGTATGTGCTAATGGCATGTAGTGCTTTCTGGGAAATGTATGCCATACAGTATCCCACAGCATCCCTCGAAAGCATCCTACATTAAGCACATGACACTTGGACTGCTTCCCCTCAACAATGCCTCTCATCACCTCCCTCATATCACAGCTTGCCCAATTGGACAAGCTGTCTAAAGACTACACCATTGGCTTGTAAGTTTGTGGACAAAGTCTCAGCACCAAGGGATGAGGCGCCCAAGTGAGAAAGCCTAAACACACATACATACACAAACCTATACATGCAGACACAAACACACATACATACACAAACCTATACATGCAGACACAAACACACATACATACACAAACCTATACATGCAGACACAAACACACATACATACACAAACACCCATACATACACAAACCTATACATGCAGACACAAACACACATACACATACACAAACCTATACATGCAGACACAAACACACATACAGACACAAACACACATACATACACAAACCTATACATGCAGACACAAACACACATACATACACAAACCTATACATGTAGACGCAAACACATACACGTACACAAACACATACACAGACACAGACACCGACACCGACAGACATACATGCATACACAAACACAGATACATACACACACAAATCTATACATGTAGACACAAACACATACACACACACAGACAAACAGACAATAGACATACATGCACACACAAACTAATGCAGACACAAGCACACAAACACATACATACAAACACAAACACACACACATTCATACAAAAACACTTACAAACACACACACACACACACACACACACACACACACACACTCAAACACAAACACAGCACATGTAAACATAGGATGACTGCTTTTCCACCAATCAGATTGACATTTCCCCGGTCCTCTTGCAGATTGAAGCAGCCTTGGCCCAATAGCGACCCTCCCTTCTCCTTCCAGAACGTCATCAAGCTGACGAGCAACATCTCCTCCTTCCGTGAGAAACTGCAGAAGGAGCGCATATCTGGCAACCTAGACGCCCCAGAGGGAGGGTTCGATGCCATCCTGCAGACTGCTGTCTGTGAGGTAGGGTAAGGGTTGGGTTTGGGGTTCGATGCCATCCTGTGAGGTAGGGTAAGGGTTGGGTTTGGGGTTCGATGCCATCCTGTGAGGAAGGGTAAGGGTTGGGTTTGGGGTTCGATGCCATCCTGTGCCAAGGGTTGGGTTTGGGGTTCTCATGCCATCCTGTGAGGTAGGGTAAGGGTTGGGTTTGGGGTTCATGCCATCCTGTGAGGTAGGGGTAAGAGGTTGGGTTTGGGGTTCGATGCCATCCTGTGAGGTAGGGTAAGGGTTGGGTTTGGGGTTCGATGCCATCCTGTGAGGTAGGGTAAGGGTTGGGTTTGGGGTTCGATGCCATCCTGTGAGGTAGGCCAAGGGTTGGGTTTGGTTTTTACGCTGCTGAGCTAATTCAAACCTGAGCTAACAGCACTCTCCTGGAAAAGGATTTAGGAATTAAAGTAATAAATGTAATATGAAATGAAGCCTTTCTGAAAGTCTCAAGGCCCTCCTCTGCTCCTCCCACCCCTCATCAGTCGAACATCGGCTGGCGGAGCGAAGCCACCCACCTGCTGGTCTTCTCCACGGAGTCTGCGTTCCACTACGAGGCGGACGGCATGAACGCTGAAGGGCATCCTGCCCATAGAACGTGTCACCTAATACCCGGCTAATCGCTCCTACACCAAGTACAATGAGCAGGACTACCCGTCAGTGCCCACGCTGGTCCGACTGCTGGGCAAGCACAACATCATCCCCATCTTCGCCATCACCCAGCACTCCTACACCTTTTACGTGGGCAATGCACGCTCATGGCCGCTGGGAGTTAGAGCAGCGCTTTGCCAGATTCCTAAAGAAACACTGTCCATCCCTGTGTTTCCGTATTGTCATTCATGCTGATAAGTGCACTGCTAGCACTATTACATCATTGATCTGAACTGTGCACTGTATGCACGTATCTTTTCCCCTTTTTCTTTCTATCTGTGTGTGTGTGTGTGTGTGTGTGTGTGTGTGTGTGTGTGTGTGTGTGTGTGTGTGTGTGTGTGTCTGTGCTTGTGTGTGTGTGTGTGTGTGTGTGTGTGTGTGTGTGTGTGAGTGTGTGTGTGTGTATGTGCGTGAGTGTGTGTGTGTGTGTCTCTGTGCCAGTGTGTGTGTGTGTGTGCGGGTATGTGTGTGTGTGTCTCGTGCTTCTGTGTGTGTGAGTGTGTGTGTGTGTCTGTGTGTGTGTGTGTGTGTGTGTGTGTGTGTGTGTGTGTAGTGTGTGTGTGTGTGTGTGTGTGTGTGAGTAGAAGCTGGCTACGTACTTCCCCATTGCTGAGGTAGGGAAACTTGAGGAGGATTCTAAGAACATCCTGGACATCCTGGAGAAAGCCTTTGAGGTAACAATCACAAGAACTTTATTAGAAATAATATGTATTTTTTTATCAATATGATACTTGGAATTAGCCTATTTTATAGATATGATCATGTAACATCGTTTAGAAGGAGCATGTGACAGAACCTGTAAAGGAACATCTGGTGTGCACCAGATAGTTTCTCGTGAGCACCAAATAGTTTCTCGTGAGCACCAGAAAGTTTCAGGTGCTCACCGGATACGAGATAGTAGAACCTTTGGACCCATGTCCCTGTCATGACAAAAGCCGAATGACACTTGACAGAAGCGAGTGACAGCCTTTATGTCATAAACGTTTATGACTTGTTTATAATGTTTATTACATGTTCATGACAGTGTCATGTCACTCTTATGTAGATTCTTTCAAGTAAAGTGTAACCCAAAAATTAAACAAAAGAATTTGTCAATTCTTTCTATATCTGTATTACATGCTTTCCTGTAGAGTATCCGTTCAAAGATAAACATCCGAGCTGAAGATAAACCGAAAGCCATGATGACGGAGATCCTGTCAGCCAGTGGCCAGAGCGCAGAGGCCGGAACTTTCCGCCTTCCGCCTGGACAAATCGTATGTTTGAGCTCCTTCACTATCTAGCAGGCATGCACTAAGCTGTGCTGACATGTTTACATGTAACATCAACACACACACACGCTCACTAACGCCATTACCACATACCACACACACACACACACACACACACACACACAACACACACACACACACACACACACACACACACACACAAAATGTATCATGTGCTCACGGCCCTCTTTTCCTCTGTGTCCGTGGTTGCTGCTGCAGGGCCAGTATAAGCTGAAGGTGCAA
>NC_063194.1:33575313-33612813 GCF_017589495.1 Alosa alosa
CAATGTGCCAACTACACACTGATGGTCTGAATAAAAAACACATCTGGCTTTTGCTTTCTCTGTGCACAAGGTAGACTATGTCAGTTTGAGGTCATACTTTTGTCATAGTTCTGTAAACATACAGGGATCCAAACTTAAAGTATTACATGTAGTGTTTATTTACACACATTTTCACTTAGACAAAACAAATCAGTCTACATCGGGTCGTCTCTCTCAAAATTCTGTCTACATCACATGCAATGTCCTAGTCCAAGGCATTGGAAAAAAATATATTCTGAATGCCAGTATCCAGGCCTGACATGACAATATATTTTTTTGCCTCAAAAAAAGGCTATTTCTTTCTCTTCCCCCTTCCTCTTCCCCTCCTCATCCTCCTTGCTCCTTTTCGTCCTCTTCCTCTAACTTCACCTCCTTGTCCTTGTCATCCTCTCCCTCTCACTTCTTCACCTCTGCGTCCTCTTCCTCCATCTCTTCCTCCTACTTCTTCACCTCCACGTCCTATTCTTTAGCCTCCTCTAATTCTAACTCTTCTCACTCTTCCTGCTCACTCCATTGTACCCATTGTACATGACCTGTGGCTTATTTATAGTGCTTAGGCAGATTGCAAAGTGAACTAATTATCTAAAACAGTTTTTACATGAGAAAGTGTGCCGGAGAGTTGGCAAAATAGTGAAAATAATAGCCATACATGTGCAAATTGCAAACTAAGTGCAAAGCAGTGTTTGTGCTTTTAGTTTTGCGAACTCAGTGAGTGGTCTTACTATAAGTATTAATAGTTTTAGAAATTGTGCTATAAGAATCACGGTTGTGTTTAAGCATGTAAACTGTAATATGTTAATGTTAGTATGCTGAGCTAATAGAGAATCATATACAAAGTACATTTCCTTGGCATTTTATGTTACGTGTTCCTCTTCCTCCTCCAGTCCAGTTCCCTCTCTCTTATGTTCCTCCTCCTCCTCCTCCTCCTCCTCCTCCTCCAGTCCAGTTCTCTCTCTTATGTTACGTGTTCCTCCTCCTCCTCCTCCTCTTCCTCCAGTCCAGTTCCCTCTCTCTTATGTTACGTGTTCCTCCTCTTTCTCCAGTCCAGTTCCCTCTCTCGCTGCGGCTGCAGCGGCTCTTCTCCGAGAGTCTGTCTCGCCCAGAGAGTCGTGACGCTGAGGCCCTCCGCCACGAGGTGGAGGATAACGTGAGTGTGTGTGTGTGTGTGTGTGTGTGTGTGTGTGTGTTGTGTTTTGTGTGTGTGTGTGTTTTTTTTCTCTGTGTGTGTGTGTGTGTGTGTGTGTCTGGGTTTGTGTATGCGTGTGAGTGTGTGTGTGTGTGTGTGTGTGTGTGTGTGTGTGTGTGTGTTTTGCTCTGAGTGTGTGTGTGTGTGTGTGTGTGTGTGTGTGTGTGTGTGTGTGTGTGTGTGTGTTTTGCTCTGTGTGTGTGTGTGTGTTTTGCTGTGTGTGTGTGTGTGTGTGTGTGTGTGTGTGTGTGTGTGTGTCTGGGTTTGTGTGTGTGTGTGAGTGTGTGTGTGTGTGTGTGTGTGTGTGTGTGTGTGTGTGTGTGTGTGTGTCTGGGTTTGTGTTTGTGTGTGCGTGTGAGTGTGTGTGTGTGTGTGTGTGTGTGTGTGTGTGTGTGTGTGTGTGTGTGTGTGTGTGTGTTTTGCTCTGTGTGTGTGTGTGTGTTTTGCTGTGTGTGTGTGTGTGTGTGTGTGTGTGTGTGTGTGTGTGTGTGTGTCTGGGTTTGTGTTTGTGTGTGCGTGTGAGTGTGTGTGTGTGTGTGTGTGTGTGTGTGTGTGTGTGTGTGTGTGTGTGTGTGTCTGGGTTTGTGTTTGTGTGTGTGTGTGAGTGTGTGTGTGTGTGTGTGTGTGTGTGTGTGTGTGTGTGTGTGTGTGTGTGTGTGATAACGATCATAAAAACCCATCTTTGATTCAGCTCTGTCTTTTTTGTAATAGGCTCCTGTCTATTGTATTGTGCTTTAAAGTCATTTTCCTTCTGAATTGCAGCTGAATGAAGTGTACAAGCAGATTCCTGGGTCTCATAAAGTGACCGGCACTGCCTTCAGGTGAGGACAGATGACCTCTTTATGTAAAAATCCAGGAAAGTAGCCAGAGTTGCTTTTAAAAACCTGAAATATCCGTTATGTTTCAAAGTTGTATATCTTTTTTTTCTTTTTAGGACACAGAGAAATGCTGGCAAAAGGTAAAGATGACAGCCATATTAATCACAAATTTATAATAATCACCC
Organism: Alosa alosa; assembly: GCF_017589495.1. NCBI lineage: Eukaryota > Metazoa > Chordata > Actinopteri > Clupeiformes > Clupeidae > Alosa > Alosa alosa. Next base: position 33,577,542 of record NC_063194.1, read on the forward strand.
TGAAAATGCATAATGTTAATGCATGCGTCTTAATGTATGTTCCTGGCATGTCCCCTGAGTTCTGTATGCAGAACAACATCATATTAAGAGAATGTTAATGTATGTGCTTAATGTATGTACTGTTCCTGGCCCTGGGTTCTGTGTTCTGTAGGCAGAACAACACCATGTTAAGAGAATGTTAATGTATGTGCTTAATGTATGTACTGTTCCTGGCCCCGGGTTCTGTGTTCTGTAGGCAGAACAACACCATGTTAAGAGAATGTTAATGTATGTGCTTAATGTATGTACTGTTCCTGGCCCCGGGTTCTGTGTTCTGTAGGCAGAACAACACCATATTAAGAGAATGTTAATGTATGTGCTTAATGTATGTACTGTTCCTGGCCCCGGGTTCTGTGTTCTGTAGGCAGAACAACACCATCGTGGACACGGTTCTTGCTGCTCCTCGCTCCGCCTACCCCGACATCGTCAAGCTGACCAACAAGCAGGTGCAGGCCAGTACCTTCAGCAACATGAAGGTCGTCCCGGGCTACTACACCGTGGCAACAGACCGAGGTGGGTAGGGATGAGGGGAACGAGGTGGGTAGGGATGAGGGGAAACTGGTCTCGAGGTGGGTAGGGATGAGGGGAAACTGGTCTCGACTCACGCACAGTGACTTGCATTACACACAGGTGCACACATGATTGCTGTAAAGTCCAATAACAAAAGCCACCAGGCGTAGCTTTAAGGCTATTGGCACTCAGGCCAACACTTCCCAGTAGAAAGCAGTTACACACCAGTAGAAAAGTGTTCCAATATCCCTAGAACCTGTTGGAATGTCTATTGGTTTCTAGATGGTTTGCTATTGGTTTTCAAATGGTGTTCTACTGGTGTTCTACTGGGGTTTTCTACTGGTTTCAACTGGCAGTTCTACTATGGTTAGCATTACTAGCGTTCTTAGCATTTTTAGCATTCATCGCTAACCATTTCATTGGCTGAATGTGCAGGGAAACAGTTTTTCATACTCTTCAAAAACACTGTTTGTCGACTTCAAACTGTGTGAGCCCTCTACACATATTGCAGAACATACACATATTGTACCTCATACCTCATAATATGTGTGTGTGTGTGTGTGTGTGTGTGTGTGTGTGTGTGTGTGTAGAGGCTATGGGGGCAGTGGAGCTACAGGAAGGTGTGGAGTCTGTGGACGTGCGTGTGCCACTCTTCATCAAAGACGAGGATGAGGAGAAGAAACAGCTGCAGGTGGAGGCTCTCGATGTGCCCCTCGGCATTGCCAAGCTCGGCCGCAAATTCGTCAACATCACCGTCGTCAAGGAGCACGGTCAGATAACTCACTCACTCACACACTCACTATGCCATAGCCATGTTAGTTTGGGAATGCTTGAACTATATAGGGAACTTAAATAAAATAATAATAATAATAATAATAATATTGTGTGTGTGTGTGTGTGTGTGTGTTTTCCTCTTCTAGCCAAGAGCATCCTGACATTCCTGCAGCCTGCATACACATACAGCCGCCAAGAAGGCGTGGCTAACATCCCCATCAGCCGGGAGATCATTGAAGACGGACGCACACAGGTCACCTACCGCTCCCGTGACCTCACCGCCAAGGACAAGAAGGTGTGTGTGTGTGTGTGTGTGTGTGTGTGTGTGTGTGTGTGTGTGTGTGTGTGTGTGTGTGTGGGTGGGTGGGGGGCCAAACATCAGCAGAGGTCAGAGGTTAACAGGTTTTACCGCAGGGGAGTTTATTTTCGACACCAATTTAGCCTCACCTATGTCATTTCTTTCTGCTCCTCAAATGTATTTATTTTTTTTAAGCTCTGTAACAGTATGTTTTATATAAAACTTTAACATTTGTGATAATGTGCTGTTTCCTTGTGACCAGTGATGGTCATTTTGATACCGCTGATGAATAGAGACCCAGTCAGACCAATAGTATGAAAAATCAGGAACAGAGTTTATTTACAATGATGCGCATCAAGGGAGAGACAGCATGACTTCACCTAAACATCCATCAGCTGCTCTAACTAGACAAGGAAATAGTTAGGGTTTAAGTATCCTTCCAGGCTGACTGGAGATGGCGTTGGTCATCCCATCTCACGTGGACTACACTGAATCAGACTCTGATTAGTAGCAACCTGGCAATCCGGAGCAGATACTGTAGCTACTGACGCAGCCATGCAGAACAGTGAAACACTGCAACGTCATAATATTCCCGCTTATCTCTAAATACAGCCACACACAGAATCATACTTTTAGTCTCAAAGTGACCACTAATGAGAAATGAGAAAATGAGAAAACATTAAACTACATATTGGAATATTGGACATAATGTTCTATTCCACTTTCTCTCACTAGAAACTGTTAAAAGATAATGTGTTGAGTTGTCAGGACTACGTGTAATGATAATATCTGCTGTTTCCTCAGGACTATATGACCGTGGAGGGCGATCTGACTTATCAGCCGGGCGAGACTCAGAAAATGGTTCCCGTAAAGCTGCTGGAACTGGGCGAGGCCGACGGTCTGCTGGATGACCGGCAGGTCAAACAGTTTGTCATGGACCTGAGCAACCCGCGCCAGGGAGCCAAGCTGGGCCGATACCCACGCACCACCATCACCATCGCAGACAAGCCTGGTAGGCACATCATCACTGACACAGACAAGCCCAGTAGGCACATCATCACTGACACAGACAAGCCCAGTAGGCACAGACAAGCCTGGTAGGCACATCATCACTGACACAGACAAGCCTGGTAGGCACATCATCACTGACACAGACAAGCCCAGTAGGCACATCATCACTGACACAGACAAGCCCAGTAGGCACATGATCACTGACACAGACAAGCCCAGTAGGCACAGACAAGCCTGGTAGGCACATCATCACTGACACAGACAAGCCCGGTAGGCACATCATCACTGACACAGACAAGCCCAGTAGGCACATCATCACTGACACAGACAAGCCTGGTAGGCACATCATCACTGACACAGACAAGCCCAGTAGGCACATCATCACTGACACAGACAAGCCCAGTAGGCTTTAAATGTAGGTGGGAAAGATGGATGATTGAATGAATGTGCTTTCTAAAAGTGAATTGAGCTTGAACCTTTAATTTCATTCAAAGCCCCACAAGACTGCGTAGGATAAGAGTTTTGTAGCTTTAAAGTAAACAGACATACTTTTTCTCTCACTGATCACTGAATGATTCACCCAGATCTCGTGACAACGTTTGATCCTGTGATAAAGGGGTGTTCGGTTGTGTAAAGTGGTGTTCGGTTGTGTAAAGGGGTGTTCGGTTGTGATAAAGTGGTGGTTGTGTAAAGTGGTGGTTGTGTAAAGTGGTGGTTGTGTAAAGTGGTGGTTGTGTAAAGGGTGTTCGGTTGTGTAAAGTGGTGGTTGTGTAAAGGGGTGGTTGTGTAAAGTGGTGTTCGGTTGTGTAAAGTGGTGGTTGTGTAAAGTGGTGTTCGGTTGTGTAAAGTGGTGGTTGTGTAAAGGGGTGTTCGGTTGTGTAAAGTGGTGTTCGGTTGTGTAAAGTGGTGTTCGGTTGTGTAAAGGGGTGTAAAGTTCTCCTCCGTATTTTTTGTCGTCTCTCAGAGCCCAGTGTGATGATGTTTAAGAAGGGCACCCAGACCTTCACGACCTCTGACCCTGTCTACAACATTCCCGTGGTCCGGACCCGGAACCTGGAGGGCCCGGCCACCGTGCACTGGCGGACCCGAAAGGCGTCTCGCTTTGAGGTGTCTGGCCCGCTGAAGTTTGGCCCAGGCGAGAGCGAGAAGAACGTTGTGATCGACGCACGCTCCCATCCAGGGCCCATCAACCCAGAGACCTTCCAGCTGGAGCTGTTTGAGCCGGGCCCCAACACCGCCGTGGGAGAGAGGAAGACCACACTGGTCAACGTCACTGACCCTGGTGAGGGGATGGACACACACACACACACACACACACACACACACACACACACACACACACACACACATACACACACATATGCACACACAGATGCTCATTGGAGATAGGAAGACCACACTGGACAACGTCACTGACCCTGGTGAGGGGATGGTAACATACGTACATGCACACACACACTCATACACACACACACGCATGCCCCGATATACAGATACACATCTACAGAGACCCACCAACAGACATCAGTGTTGTAAGATATGGCTGCCCCCTTCAGAAACAAGGCATATCTGATCTGTCCATGTTAAGATGTAATGTGTGTGTAAAACTGGATCATCAGTATTGATTTGTGAAGTGTGGCTTGATTATCCTCACCTATGTTGTAATGTGTGTGTGTGTGTGTGTGTGTGCCAGGTGGCGATATGAAAACCCAGGACATGATCCCGCTGCAGAATATGGGCTTCATAAACCAGCAGACATCTCCAGGAGTGCCCACCAACATCAAGGCCAATGCCACCGGCCCCCGGAACATCCGCCTCAACTGGAACCCAATGCCTGGGGCCCTCGGCTACAAGGCGAGTCCAACACCACCTCACACATGCAGCTCAGCGCTCATCTTGACCAGACCTGTGTCTGATCTCTCTCTGTGTGTGTGTGTGTGTGTGTGTGTGTGTGTGTGTTCTGTCAGGAAACCTTTCTTTAGGTGAAATACTGAAATAACTTAATTCAGAATTCAACTCCATCCTCTCTCAGGTGAAACACTGGATCTACGGAGACCCGGAAGAGGATGGTCAGGTGACCGATGTGAAGTCGCCCCAGGCTGAGCTGACCAACCTGTACCCGTACTGCGACTACGAGATGCGGGTGCGCAGCTACAACGCCATGGGAGAGGGAAGCTACAGCGACATGGTGCCCTGTCAGACCCTGGAGGATGGTAAGGCATTAGGCATGCTCAGGAGTCAAAGAGCCACTGGGCATGCTCAGGAGTCAAAGAGCCACTGGGCATGCTCAGATGTCTGGGGAGAAAGAGCCACTGGGCATGCTCATGAGTCAAAGAGCCACTGGGCCAGTAGAGGTTAAGTCATTGAGAGACCTCAGACCCATTAGACCAGCCTCAGACGAGTCCAGGAAGTGACGTCAATTCCGGAAATAAGTACATAATTTACTTTACTCTTTATAGAGAATACAGCGGGAAAAAATGTGTTTTCTTTTACAGTTCATGGAAAAAATAGTCACATTGGATAGAAGCTTTTTATTATTATTCGTAATTCACATTTATTTATTAAATAATCGATCGCGACTGACTGTCCACGTGATCTGCCAGAGTCAGCTGGGAGGAGCTCGTGACTCACGCATAGGGACTCACGGCAAATATTGCGCGAAATTTTGGTTTATGGCTATCGTTTAGATGTCCTTCCTATTCATTAACATGAACATGATGACTGACTAAATAAATGACTATGATGTGTTATAAACCATTGTAGGCGTACAATTAAGTTATCATAATATCACATCAATTAAGTGTTTTCTGTAGGCTAGGCTACTGTGTGACATGCTTTACACTACAGCATAAAAATCAACAATAGGCTATGAACACGTTTGCAGTATCACTGTTGCAGAAATCACATACAAGAAGGCATCCTCTTGATTGTTTGTACATTTTTGCACATTCCAACATAAGGAAGCAGCATGAGGAAACTTGTTGTTTTTCTGCCTTATTTTCTAACTACTTTTAAGAGTCTGCAGTATCATTGAGTACAGCTGTTACAAGAGGGTCTGGTGTCCCTTTGTTATGATGCACTTCCTGCGACGTGGTCATTCGTCTCTAAATGACTTAACTCCCTCTCAGCCACTGGGCATGCTCAGGAGTCTGGGGAGAAAGAGCCACTGGACATGCTCAGGAGTCTGGGGAAAAAGAGTAGTGCAGTGATAGGCCTCTCTTTCCAAAGTCAACTTTCGAGAGAGAGAAGTACCGGTAAACGGGAAGGATTCTCTCTGTCAAAACAAAGTAACGCTTTAAGGACGACTTATTCTCAATTCTTGATCTTGAAACATGCTTTTAGAAAAAGGTTTTCTGGTGTATTTAAAAACAATGATTCATGCTTTTCTAATATAGAGGCTGTGGCTATATCAAGTAGAGTACAAGCTGTATACCTGTCCTTGGGTAAACATATTGTACTCCTAATATGAAGTGTACTGTAAGTATGACCTACTTAGAGCCACTGCAGCAAAAGGAAGTTTAGCATTAGGAGAGAAGACTCACCGTGCATATGGACTTCTCTTATTCCCTCAGAGAATAGTCGTTGTGTCACATGTGTCAGCACATGTGTCCTTTTTGGGGTCAGTTTTAGTATGCAAACTTCCTCCCTCTTATACTCACTCTCTCTCCCCCTCTCTCTCTTTCACTCTTTCTCCCCCTCTCCCCCCTCTCTCTCTCCCTCCCATCTATCTATCTCTCTATCTATTTCTCTCTACCTTCCCCCCGTTCCTCTCTGTATCTTCTCGTCTCTCCTCGTCCTCGTGTTCTGCTCTGGCGCCGGCCCGTTCTCTCGTCCAGTGCCCAGTGAGCCGGGTCGCCTGGCCTTCAACGTCCTCAGCCCCACGGTCACTCAAGTGAGCTGGGCTGAGCCCGCGGAGCCCAACGGCATCATCACAGACTACGAGGTCATCTACACGCCCATCGACGAGGACAGCAGTAAGGCCCCTCTCACTATGGCTATACGTCTATACGTCCACTAGATGGGATCCTATAGATCTGTAGGTTTACTGATCACTTATTAGCTAGCAGTTATAGTGCCCTTTGAAGGGAATAGTCAGGTATCTGTTTTAATGAAGTCAATGGCGCCATGGTCATTCCTATTTATTACAACAAAAATTATATTATTATATATATATTTTATATATATTCAGATTGAGATCTAAATAAATGTCTTGATAGTCTTGATCATCATTCTTCATAATCACAGAAAGGACAAGGATCTTGTTTTGATAATACATGCTGTCAGTCTTATAAACACCGTACAAAAAGAGTTGGTAACACTTTATAATAACTACACACAATTAATCATTTATTAAGCCTTTGTTACTTATTAGTTAATAGTTTGTTCATCATTAGTTATTTCTTGTTCATACATAATTTATCATCAGTAAAGCATTTGTTCACACAGTTATAAATGGTTTGTTCATAGTAAATAAGCCTATCCAAAAAATAAGTTTGTAAGTAAATGATTTATACTTAATAACTAATGAAACAACCACTTATAAATGAAATCATTTTCCTATTATAAACCAGTTGCAAACTATTACAAAATGCTTTGTTCATCATTTGTAAAGCATTGTTCCTATGTTAATTCTCATAAATAAAGTATTTGTACACACAGTTATAGATGGTTTGTTCATAGTAAATAAGACTATATAAAAAATATGTTTATGAATTATTCTTAATACTTAATAAATTATGCAATAGTATTTTGTTGATGAAGTAATATTTCCATTATTTAACAGTTGTTACATACACATGCACTAATTATTAGTTAGGGTGAGGATACATATTTTATAAACCACTTCCTAATACTAATTCATGATTAACTCAGGAGTTACAAGTGGTTAGTTAATGATATTTTGTGAGCTTATCTAAAGTGAGGACTTTCTATTCCTTGCAACACATTTTCAAATGAGTTGTAAAGATTACATTCACATTCATTCATTTAGCAGACAAGTGACGTACACATGTCAATTAAATTGAAGGCCATTGACATAACAGTGAAAGCCGGGAATCGAGCCTCCAACTTTTCAGGCTACTGCATGCTAGTCCAGCTCCTTATCCACTACACTACCTTGGCCCAGATAGAAACCCCTACAACTATGCAAGAGTTTCTGTTTTCTTCTACTACACACTGTTAAGCATTTATTGAACATCTGTAAACTATTATTAAATGCTATATTCTTTGTTTGTAAAGCATTCTTCCTACATTAATTCTCATCTGTAAATCATGTTTACACACAGTTAAACATGGTTTGTTCATAGTTCATAGTTCAAACACTCATATCTATATTATATTTTTTAATTGACTGTTGTAATATCACTGGGCAGACGTAGTGTAGTGGATAGGGAGCCAGGTTAACATGCAGTAACCCATAAAGTTGGTGGTTCAAGCCTCGGCGTCCACCAATGTGGCCTTGCCCTTTAATTTCATTGACATGTGTAAGTCGCTTTGGGTGAAAGTCTCTGCTAAATGAATAAATGCAAGTGTAAACTTTATAACTCATTTGTAAATGTGTTGCAAGGCATAAAATGTACTCACTTTAGATGAGCTCACAAATTATCATTAACTAACCACTTGTAACTCCTGAGTTAATTATGACTTAGTATTGAGAAGTGGTTTATAAAATATGTATCCTCACCCTAACTAATTATTAGTGCATGTGTATGTAACAACTGTTAAATAATGGAAATATTACTTCATCAACAAAATACTATTGCATAATTTTTTAAGTATTAACAATTATGTATAAACATATTTTAGATATAGGCTTATTTACTATGAACAAACCATCTATAACTGTGTGAACAAATGTTTTACTGATGATAAATTATGTATGAACAATAAATTACTAATGATGAACAAACCATTAACTAATAAGTAACAAAGGCTTAATAAATGATGAATTGTGTGTAGTTATTATAAAGTGTTACCAAAGAGTTATTTCACACTTCTATTCTACCAGTGTGGCGCTGCCAAGTTTCAGCAGTAAGTATCACCTAGGGCACTTGGCTTGGCATCGCTTGCTGTGATAGCACTAGACTCAGGTCTTGACACAGGCTTGCTCTCCTCCCTGCTCTATGCAGAGCCCATAGGCACGGACAAGAAGGTGAAAATTGACAACGCAAAGAAACGCATGTTGCTGATCGAGAACCTGCAGCCCCACCAGACGTACCTCTACAAGGTGCGGGCCAAGAACAGCATTGGTTGGGGACCGTTCCGCGACGCCACCATCAACCTGGCATCGCAGCCCAGCAGACCCATGTCTAGTGAGTACCAGAAAAAGAGCTGTGGTTCACTGCTACAGCACATTTTACAAATAGAGGGATGCAATTCGAAGTTGAATGTGCACTTAATGAAAAAGCTCAAGCTCCTTTCAGGAAAAAGTTAAATGTATAATATCTTGCAATTGATCCTTCATCTCTCTTGTTCCCTCTCTCAATTCAATTTGATTCAATTCTATAGACTTTATTTGCATGGCCATTCAAACAGAAACTGTGTTGCCAAAGCACATACAGTACAATACAAAAATAGAGAAAAAAATCATAACATGAAAATAACACACCCCTCTCTCTCCCTTTTTCTCTCCCTCTCTCCCTTTCTCTCTCTCTCTCTCTCTCTCTCTCTCCCTCTCTCCCCGACTAGTTCCCATCATCCCTGATATCCCCATCGTGGACGCGGAGGCGGGTGACGAGTATGACAGCTACCTGATGTACAGTAACGAGGTGCTGCGGACCCCTAACAGCTCCAAGAGCCCCAGTGTGGTCGGAGACGGTAAGTTCCAGTACACCAAGTAGTCTGGCCATACATGGGCAGTACACCAAGCAGTCTGACCATACATGGGCAGTACACCAAGCAGTCTGACCATACATGGGCAGTACACCAAGCAGTCTGGCCATACATGGGCAGTACACCAAGCAGTCTGGCCATACATGGGCAGTACACCAAGCAGTCTGGCCATACATGGGCAGTACATCAAGCAGTCTACATGGGCAGTACATCAAGCAGTCTACATGGGCAGTACACCAAGGCTTTCAGTTTCAGCAGTCTGCTCACATACATGCCGTAGTGTGGTCATATAGTTAAAGCAAACCGTTTGTGTTACCATAGGAACGAGATAGAACTTATTATGGTCTGAGCGTTGCGTTACGCTTGCCGCTGGCCAGTGGGATCCCTGCCTTACTCCTTACTCAGTTCAACTGAAAGTAAGCTTGGTCACAAGAAAATAGTCTATATATATATATATATATATATATATATATATATATCTTTCTATGGTCTATTTATCTCTATCTATCTAACTATCTATGATTTATGATCTATTTATCTCTATCTATCTATCTATCTATCTATCTATCTATCTATCTATCTATCCATCCATCAAAAACATTTGGCAGGGGCCACATCAGTACACAAGGGCCACATCAGTACACAAAGTCTTACACAGGGCCACATCAGTACACAAAGTCTTACAGTGGTGTGCCACAGGGTCATATCTGCTCCCTAGTCCACTACAGTGTGCTGAGAGGCCAAGTATGTATGACTACGACCACACCACTGTAAGGCTTTGTTTACTGTGTAGTGAAGGGAGAGAGCAGTGACCCCACCCGGTCATGAACCCCAACGCCAAAGAGCCAGGCCTGTTGGCATGGCAGTCAGAGCGCATACTCAACTGTAGTGATCCCAAAGAGCCAGGCTTGTAAGTATGGCAGTCAGAGCGCATACTCAACTGTAGTGTCAGCACTCTGTCACACTGCCCTTCCCTTTCGCTAAGCTTGCCCATGCACTTCACGCACACTGGCGTCCCTCGTGCAACCACCATCCGTACTTCTCCCATCCCAGGGTGCCCCACACACGTGCTTCACCCATCTCTGATGTCCCTCACACTGGGGACAACCAATCCTGGGGGTCCCTCATACGGCTCACACACTGGGCAAGCTTCCGATGACCTCATGCTAAGCCATCCCACTTCTGACACCATATGTAGCGAAGGGAGAGAGCAGTGACCCCCACCCAGTCATGAACCCGGGTCTCCGGGGCACTAATCCTGCAGCTTGACCGCAAAGAGCCAGGCCCGATGGTATTGCAGTCAGAGCGCATACTCAACTGTAGTGACGGTACTCCGTCACAACTGGTTGTCTGTGACAACACAACTGAAAGTATAAAGCCTTGGTCTACTGACCGTGTTGCGGTTTGAAAGATGAACCAAGTTCAACGCTCAGCTTGTTTATCGCTAGCGTTACACCAGCGTCGGCACGGTTATGCTGCCGAACCATAGAGACCAATAGGAAACCTGCCGCTTGCCGCTGGTCAATGTGATCACGGTCCGCCTAATGGTTTAACTGGACTTACCCTGATGAATCTTATCTGACTTGACAATATATTCTCCTATCTTGAAAGTATGGGTAGTCAGCAGGGACAAACAGTCCCCACCCAGCTCTTTGATTTTGCTGAGACTGCCTCAGTACACAGCTCAATGGAATGTGAAAACTGAAAGGTCAACAGTGCGTTGAGGAAAGTCCTGAGTTTTAGGAACTGTTAGTGCTGTACACGGAGGATTTTTGCCTTTGGGAGAGGCCGTGTGGTTTTTAGTTTTTGATGGCTTGTCAAAGAGGGAATGGTTCAACAAAAAACAAGCAGAACATTGCAGGTTGCGTCTGATTCAAATGTGCATTATTTCAGGTTTAGGATGTTTTTTTTACATTTTCTGTCCCGTCTCAGCTTGATACTACAATATCTACAGTTTTCTTGAATTGGATGCTGTTAAGGCTGGTTTATTGTGAGGCAAAGTTATAGGTCTGTGTTTTGTTTTTCAGTTTATGCAGCGAATATACAAGTTTATCATCAATTACCATGATACAAAAAAATATGAATATACAGTGTAATAGTCTCCCTTATGAAAAAAGATAATGCATGCATGTACACTTGTGCCTGGGCCTTCAAGCTTCAAAATCATCTTAAGAGTTGATGGGACGTTGATGGGACGTTGATTTTTGGCTTCTCTCTTTGTTATTTCTTCTCTTCTGCCTGATCATATTTTACTGCTACTGCCATAAATGCTCCATACTGAAAAGCACACCAAACACCAGACATATACAGGCTGATAAATATATCAGCCAGTTTACCTCAGCAAAATCAGTAAAAAGCTATCACTTTACAATATAAATATGAATCAGAAGTTTTTCCAAAGGGCAGTCAGGACATGTGGTTTAGAATACTATAGAATACGGCTGAATACAGTCCTATAGCTTATCATATATAGCTAGAGCTAACAATTACAAAAACTTTCCAAAATTAGATCCAAAAATCTAAAAATGAGATTGCTCAGTGAGGTCTTATTACTACAGTGAAAACATGCTATTTTTTCTCAAAGAGAGTTTCATAGCCCGTGAGCAAATCAAGATGCAGAACTCTCCACAGTAGTTGCCTCTGCTGCCTAGGCTCTCACCCCTAGCTGAGAGAGGAGGTGAGTGAGGATTGTGTTGTGTAAGCAGTTCACTGCAGCTCTCAGATAATATGTGCCAACATCATTAATCAACGCCGACGCCCAAGGCCTTTTCATCAGATGAATATCTCTCTTTAAGGATTTATTCCCACTCAGCAAGGTGACTGGACCACTGCCAAAGCTCTCTGTCATCCAGCTTCGGCCCCTTTTAACATGGCACTTTCCAAATCTGTTTGAATGGTGTTGACTCTGTCAGTTTCTGAGGTGGTCTTGAGAGTATCATTCTCATGTGCCCATTGTACATGTCAGTTTTCCCTACACCTGTTTGAATGATGTTGACTTTGCTGATTTGAGGTTGTGTGGTCAGAGTAACATCCTCTGGTGATGATAATTAAGAGAATTGAAGTCAAGAAATCACGAGACCCTACTTAGAGGCTATCACATCTTGGCGTTCTGATGACTTGTTCATGATTGCTTTCTGTGGTCAAAAAGCACTAACCAGTTGCAAGGACAGTCCCCCAAACGGTGGGCCTGGCCAACAGGATCCTCTCCGTATCGTCCCTGAGTCAGGACCTTCTAACTTAAAGGGACACCAGGCAACGTTTTCATGTTAATTACGGGACACCAGGCAACGTTTTCGTGTTAATTACGCAAGTCGGTATATGGTTAAATGACTCATTATAGAGCGAATGAAAACTCTCTCGCCCGCCCCTACTGCCTGTAGGAAGAATATCCCGCTTGCAAGTTCAGTGTATCGTAACCGCCGACCGAAGCAGGATCAGTTTACATCCTGCATCCACAGCACAGAGGCAAGCTAACGAAACGTTAGCGATTATTGCAAACGTGTGTATAATGGCAGAGCCGGCGAAGAAGCAGCGAAAACCCTTGACGGAAGACGCAAAGAAAAGGAAAAGAGCTTCAGACCGAGCGAGGGGGAGTTTCATAGAGAAAAAGCATCAGGCTTGCCTGGTGTCCCTTTAACGTCATAACTAGCCAGCTTCTGCCTTATGCTCTGCTCGTCCCCGGCTCCTGATTCCTCTTCCTCTTCTTCATCAGCCTCCTGCTAACACTGGCTACATCCCTTCCCTTCCCTTTCTCACATGCTTGCTGACTCCTTCACCTGCCCCTCCCCACTGGGACCCCCCGCCCCCTTTCGCCACTCGGAATGACCCCAGGCAAGCATTGGAAGCATGTCCAGCTGGTGGGCGATGGTCTGGACCTGCGTAAGATCTCCTGGAGGTTTCCTGCCGACGTCATCCCGCACAGCGTGAGCACCACAGACCACGAGGCCAGTGGTGATGAGGCCTCTCGCCCTCCCGCTGCCAACACCCCCCACCGCCAAGGTGAAGACCATCGCCATCAATAAAACCGCAGGCAGCATGCCAACCAACCGTGCCGTGCCATGCCAACCAACACACGGTGCCAACGCACGTGCCAACCTGTCGCCGGCCGCAGCAGTGCGGTGTTTTTCCTGCTTCCTGTTTTGGGGTGCTGGCAGACACGTCTCCCATCTCCTGTCTCTACTGTGCTTTCCTCTCTGCCTCCTTTCCCCCATGTTCTTGATCTCTCTCTCTTACGCTGCAGTGGATGGAGCTTGGTAGAGGCTTTGGGTGATCTCAGTACGTTGGGGAGTTTCTGGAAATTATTTGTCGATTTTTTTTTTTTTCTTTTTTTTGCTGAAATGTCGGGCATATCCGTAGGTGCAAACTTGCTACACACTCACTATTGAATATGACAATTGTGTGTGTGTGTGTGTGTGGGGTTAGGGGTTACCTCAGACAGTTGGTATGATGTCACACATAGGAGATTACTCTGGCTTGTGCTAGCATCAGATAATGGCAGTGAACTTTCCCTACTGATCTCTCACCAGACAGCACTAGCCTGGAAGTAGCGTGTAGCCTTTAACCTTACTCATGTACTAAAGCTACCGCTAGCTCTAGAGATAGTTCTGTGGTAGCGTGTAGCCTTTAATGTTCCTTATGCACTAAAGCTACCGCTAGTCCTAGAGCTAGTCCTGTGCTTAATCCCAGCTCTAGAACAGCTGGTCTGCACAGTCCTACCGCTAATGCTAATCCCAGTGCTACCATAGCGGCTGCTGCTTCTGCACAGGAGTCAAGTTTCAGTGAAGCTTTGGCAGGGTGATCTGTTGAAGTTTTTGTTTTGTGTTCCTGAGTAGTTTGTATTCACTGGATCGTTATAATTGGGTTTTGACTTTTTTTTTTTTTTTTTTATGGCTAAGCCATCGCTGACTCATTTGAATCTTGCCCATACAGACCATACGGTGAATGGCAAGTGGGACCAGAGTTTCCTCTACCCCGGCGGTTCCGACTCTCTCACTGGCTCCCTCTCACGCAACATCAGCTCCGCGTCGTCCAGCTACAACCAGCTGTCGAACCTCCCCCACGCCAACTTCAAACACGGAAACTCTGCCAGCAGCATGACCATGGAGACCACCAACACCTACGTGTCAGGCCAAGGTAGGGCTGGATTCCTGTAAACTGATTGAGCCTAGTCCTGGACTCATAGAACTTCAATGGACATTTGCATTAGAAATATCTTTCAGTCTATGACACTTTTATCCAAAGCAACTTACAAGTGGGTACTAACATTCAAGCTACACTACAAAGGAGACCTTAGTGTATAGCTACGGTCTAATCCATATTGGTTTATTCCATGTACCTTCCATAGAGTTTGCACTGCAAAACATAAAATCTAACCAAGTGTTATTAATCTTATATCAAGATCAAAAAATCTATTTGGTATTGTTTTTAGTATGAAGAGACTTACCTAGCATTCCCTCAAAAGATAATTTTGACTTTATTTAAGAAGACTGACTTATTTTAAGGAGTCTTTAGACAAATTTGCTCAATGTACTGGCAGCCAAATTTGCTTTTTTTTAAGGACAAATTTGCTTGTTTTCAGGATGAGATGTCTTAAAATAAGTCAAACTCTTCTTAAATTTAGTCAAATGATTTTACGAGAAAGTCCTAGGTAAGCCTCTTTATACGGAAAACAATACCAACTACATTTTTTGATCTTGATATAAGATTAATTGCACTTGGCTACATTTTATTACATAAGCAGTTTTTGTGGTGTGAGGACAGATTGCCACAAGTTGGTGAGTCACGTAGCTCCAAAGATCTTCCTCTGTTCCTCCTTATGTCTATGGATCAGTGGATCAGTTGGGTGGAGGATAGTGGAAATGAAACGGAGATAGATAAGAGGGTCTGTTATCTGATGTGATTACTCTTTTCTTTTTCAGGGGGCTCGATGTCACGGCAGGTTATCTCAAAAGGCGGAGTCCCTGCCAGAGATGTGATTATGAGGAAGCGCTCTGAGAACCGTGGTTACTATGACGACAACGTGCGGGATTCCATCGTTATGGGCGATTTGCAGGCTGGATTCATGGACAGCATGAGTATGTATCTGTGTGTGTGTGTGTGTGTGTGTGTGTGTGTGTGTGTGTGTGTGAGAGAGCTAATGGCTTCCTGGGTGTGGATGCATGAGCTAAAGCTTTATCATTGAGTAGCGTTGTGATGAATGGCTTTGGCATGTTGTGGCTGCACCTCCATCATGGCCTCTTGCCAGAGTCCTCTGCTGACTTGCGCTTTCTTCTACCCATCTCCATCCTATCCTCTTCTCTCATCCTATTACTTCACTCCTCCCCCATACTTCATGCTTCATTCTCTCTCCTCTCCTCCCTCTCCTTTCTCCTCTACTCCCCTCCTTTTCCTCTCCTCCTCCCCCCTCTTCCTCCCATACTCCTCTACTCTACCCATCTGTCTCCTCCCGCTCCACCTCTCTTCTCTTCTCCCTCTCCTCTCTCCTCCCCCTTTTCTCTCTCCCCCTCTCCTCTCTCCTCCTCTCCTCTTCTAATCTCTTCCTCTCTCCTCCCCCTCTCCTCTCTCCTCCTCTCCTCTCCCCCTTTCCTCTCTCCTCCTCTCCTCTCCCCCTCTCCTCTTCTCCTCCTCCTCTCCTCCTCTCCTCCTCTCCTCTCCTCCTTCTCCTCCTCTCTGCTTGCTCCATGGCTACCTCAGGTGGCTCAGGCTACACTAAGACCCTGACCAACTTCAGCATGACTGCCGGCTCCAGGGGACGCACGCAGTCGGAGGATGTGAACGAGGCCCTCATGAACCTGGACAGGGTGCTCCTGGGTGAGTGAGTGACCACCCATAGGCCCTCATGAACCTGGACAGGGTGCTCCTGGGTGAGTGAGTGACCACCCATAGGCCCTCATGAACCTGGACAGGGTGCTCCTGGGTGAGTGAGTGACCACCCATAGCCCAGACAGGAGCAAGACCCCATAACATACCATATCATACCATATCATACCATATCATACTATACCATACCATACCATACCATATCATACCATATCATACTATACCATACCATACCATACCATATCATACTATAACATACCATACCATACCATACCATACCATACTATACTATACTATACCATACTATACTATACTATGACCTACCATACCATACTATACCATACTATACTCATACCAGACCATACCATACCATATATACCATACTCATAACATACCATACCATACCATACTATACTATACCATACCATACCATACCTATACCACTATACTATACTATACCAGACCATACCATACCATACCATACTATACTATACTATACCATACCATACCATACCATACTATACTATATACATACTCATACCATACTATACTATACCATACTATACTATACTATACCATACCATACATACTACTATACCAATCATACTATACATAACATACCATAACATACCATACTATACTATACCATACCATACCATACCATACCATACTATACCAGACCATACCATACCATACCAATTAATTATACTATCATACCATACCAACCATACTATACTATACCATACTATACTATACTATAATTATACTATATTATACTATACTATACCATACTATACTATACCAGACCATACCATACCATACCATACTATACTATACTATACCATACCATACCATACCATACTATACTATACTATACCATACCATACTATACCCCACTGTGCTCACACACACACACACACACACACACACACACACACACAGAAACACACTCCCACTGCACTCACACACAAACACAAACCCAGACACACACACACACACACACACACAGAGCCACACTCCCACTGCACTCCACACACACACACACACACAGGAAACACACTCCACTGCACTCTCTCTCACACACACACACACCAGACCATACCATACCATGCCATGCTATGCTATGCTATGCTATGCTATGCTATGCTATGCTATGCTATGCTATGCTATGCTATGCTATGCTATGCTATGCTATGCTATGCTATGCTATGCTATGCTATGCTATGCTATGCTATGCTATGCTATGCTATGCTATGCTATGCTATGCTATGCTATGCTATGCTATGCTATGCTATGCTATGCTATGCTATGCTATGCTATGCTATGCTATGCTATGCTATGCTATGCTATGCTATGCTATGCTATGCTATGCTATGCTATGCTATGCTATGCTATGCTATGCTATGCTATGCTATGCTATGCTATGCTATGCTATGCTATGCTATGCTATGCTATGCTATGCTATGCTATGCTATGCTATGCTATGCTATGCTATGCTATGCTATGCTATGCTATGCTATGCTATGCTATGCTATGCTATGCTATGCTATGCTATGCTATGCTATGCTATGCTATGCTATGCTATGCTATGTGTGTGTGTGTGTGTGTGTGTGTGTCATACCATACCATATCATACTATACTATACTATACCATACCATACTATACCATATCATACTATAACATACCATACCACATACCATACCATACCATAATTATACTATACTATACTCATACTATACCATACTATACTATACCACAGACCATACCATACCATACCATACTATACTCATACTATACCATACCATACCATACCATACCATACATACTATACCATACCATACCATACCATACTATAATATAATTATACTATACTATAATTATACTATACTATACCATACTATACTATACCAGACCATACCATACCATACCATACTATACTATACTATCCATACCATACCATACCATACTATACTATACCATACTATACTATACTATACCATACCATACCATACCATATCATACCATATCATACTATACCATACCATACCATACCATATCATACTATAACATACCATACCATACCATACCATACCATACTATACTATACTATACTATACTATACCATACTATACTATACCAGACCATACCATACCATACCATACTATACTATACTATACCATACCATACCATACCATACTATACTATACTATACCATACCATACCATACCATACTATACTATACTATACTATACTATACTATACTATACTATACCATACTATACTATACCAGACCATACCATACCATACCATACTATACTATACTATACCATACCATACCATACCATACTATACTATACTATACCATACCATACCATACTATACTATACCATACTATACTATACTATACCATACCATACCATACCATACCATACCATACTATACTATACCATACCATACTATACTGTACTATATCTACCCCACCCTTCTTCCCACACTAACACACACGCTCTCTGTCTCACACACTCTTGTTTCTCTCTCACACATAATCAGACATGCTCACATTCAGATACACACTCATATGGTTTCTATCTAAACTCCACACCCTCCCTGCAGCTTCACTGCCCCCCACTGTACTCACACACACACACACACACACACACACACACACACACAGAAACACACTCACACTGCACTCACACACACACACACACACACACACACACACAGAAACACACTCCCACTGCACTCACACACACACACACACAGAAACACACTCCCACTGCACTCTCTCACACACACACACAGAAACAACATGGATATACTCCTCTGATTGTAGCTCAGCTCGTTAGCCACCCATGAGCTTGATACGAATACTATTGCTGGTATGGCTAGGCAAAAAAGGTGAATCTGGGCTATGCATTGGTAAGCGTATTGCGTGTGTGTGTGTTTGTTTGTGTGTGTGTGTGTGTGTGTGTTTGTGTGTGTGTGTGTGTGTGTGTGTGTATTTGTGTTTGCATGTATTTGTGTTTGCATGTGTGTGTGTGTGTGTGTGTGTATTTGTGTTTGCATGTGTGTGTGTGTGTGTGTGTGTATTTGTGTTTGCATGTGTGTGTGTGTGTGTGTGTGTGTATTTGTGTTTGTGTGTGTGTGTGTGTGTGTGTATTTGTGTTTGCATGTGTGTGTGTGTGTGTGTGTGTGTGTGTGTGTCTCCTCTATTGTTCTGACACCCCCCTCCCTTCCCCCCACCCTTCAGAGTCCCGGACGAACCCTGGTGTCCCCGACACCCCGACCCGCCTGGTGTTCTCGGCTCTGGGGCCCACGGCCCTCAAGGTCAGCTGGCAGGAACCCCACTGTGAGAGGGACATCCTGGGCTACTGCGTCCTCTACCAGCTGCTCAACGGAGGTGAGGGGGGGAAAGACTTCTCATGGAGGAGAGGAGGGAGGGAGGGAGGGAGGAAAGACTTCTCATGGAGGAGAGGAGAGGAGGGAGGGAGGGGAGAAACAGAGGGAGGGGAGACTTCTCGTGGAGGAGAGGAGAGAAGGAGAGGGGGAGGAGCAGAGGTGGGGAACGCAGCTTCAGAAATGAAAAGATCACATATTTGCTCCATTCCCTAAACCAGCTGATCTAAATGAGCATAACTCATGTATCTGTGTTACGTGCACAGCTAGTGCCAGCACACGGCAGGACTTTCTGAAGCCAGAGTGGCGCACCTCTGGAGATGCAGGCAGGCGGGAAAGTGGGGCTTTGATTGCGCTTGCTTGTAGACTGACTTACACATGGTCAGCAGCAGACACTGTTGCATAGTTACACGCCCACTGAGGCAATGGACGAATGTTCCCTACCAGTCCACCAAGAGTCCACGGCTAGAAGTGCGTGTCCTGACTGCATGCTCTCGTTTCAGGCGAGATGAAGCGCATCGAGGTGACCAACCCGGCGCAGAATTCGGTGGTGGTGCAGGAGCTGCTGCCCAACCACTCGTACGTGTTCAAGGTCAAGGGTCAGAGCCAGGAGGGCTGGGGGCCAGAGAGGGAGGGCGTCATCACCATCGAGTCCGCCGTCGACCCCAACAGCCCCCTCAGTCCCATGCCTGGTGAGCCAACCCTCATCCATCCATCCATCCATCCATAATTCTTTAATCAATCCATCCATCCATCCATCCATCCATCATTCTTTAATTCATCCATTCATTCACTCACTCTCATTCATTCGTTCATTCATTCATTCACTCATTCATTCTTTCATGATCCATCCCATTCATTCATTCACTCTCACTCATCCATTCACTTACTCACTCACTCATTCATTCTCTCAATAATTCATTCATTTACACATTCATTCACTCACTCCTTACCTTTCCATACCCAATCTATCTATCTATCTATCTATCTATCTATCTATCTATCCATCAGTCTATCTATCTATCTATCTATCTACTGTATTTATCTATCTATCTATCTATCTATCTATCTATCTATCTATCTATCTATCTACCTATCTATCTATCCATCAGTCTATCTATCTATCTATCTATCTACTGTATTTATCTATCTATCTATCTATCTATCTATCTATCTATCTACCTATCTATCTCCTCATTTGCGGGGATGACCACCATATCCTTGCCCTATTGCCCTCGCTGATGCCCTGCCCTGCCCTGTGTGTGTGTGTGTGTGTGTGTGTGTGTGTGTGTGTGTGTGTGTGTGTGTGTGTGTGTGTGTGTGTGTGTGTGTGTGTGTGTGTATGTGTGTGTGTGTGTGTGTGTGTGTGTGTGTGTGTGTGTGTGTGTTTGTGTGTGTGTTTGTGTGTGCGTGTACGTGCGTGTGTGCGTGCGTGCGTGCATGTGTGTGTGTGTGTGTGTCCTCCCACAGGCTCTCCGTTCACTCTGAGCACGCCCAGTGCCCCAGGGCCGCTGGTGTTCACTGCCCTGAGCCCCGACACGCTGCAGCTGAGCTGGGAGAAGCCGCGGAAGCCCAACGGGGACGTCCTGGGCTACGCGGTCACCTGCCAGCAGCTGCACGGAGGAGGTGAGCACTCCGGAACATCAAACCACTGCCATATATGGAGAGTTTGGTTCCAGAACGCAACAGCAGTTCCGGTGATATTATCTGGAAAAACAAAACAAACAAAAAAAGATTAATGAAAATTCCTTAAAATGAAGTATATATATATGTATAGCGTTTTGGAAGGAAACTCTTCATACGTTCATTGCATATTTCAGTTTATGATACACCCACTTTTGTCTTGTTTGGTATCTTCACCATTCTTTGGTTTGGTTTCTTGACCAATCTTTGGTTTAGTATCTTGACAGTTTCTCGTTTGGTTCCAGGTGACTTGCGCTCCTTCCAGGTAGGCGGTGACAATGCCGAGACGAGCCTGACAGTGTCTGACCTGCAGGAGAACGTGCCCTACAAGTTCAAAGTTCAAGCGCGGACCACCCAGGGCTTCGGGCCCGAGAGAGAAGGCATCATCACCATCGAGTCCCAGGATGGAGGTACACTCTCTCTCTTTCTCTTAAGAAATACATTGATGCTCCTCTAATACTAGCCTTCTAAAATCATATGGGTTATTTTGGGCCAGTTTAATGACACACATTATAGTTTACTGAATGCTGAAGACACTGAATGACTTAACTTTTTATAAGGTTTTAATTGGGTGTTAATGTTTCGGTAAGTCGATTCTGTTCACACATACCTAGCCCAATCCATGTTATTTCAGTATCCTTCTGTTACAGCATGTGTATTAGAAATGTATTGTAGTTATTCAACAGTCTGCATATTTGAAAGTATTTGTAATGTGTTTGTCCTCTCTCATTTTCCAGGCTCCATGTCTCAGTATAACAGTCAGTCCATGAGCAGTAGAGAGGTGTTCCAGATGCCAGGGGAATCCACCACTCACACCAACGTAACACACACCAATTTCAGTGGTCCCTACTTCTCTGGAGATATGCAAGGTGTGTGTGAGGATCGTAAGACAGGCCTAAAACTGGCCTAGACACAGGCCTTTAAATACGTGAAATAGAACACATAGAGCAAATGTCTGTCAAAACAGTAAAAACTATTTCCTTTTCTGTGTGTGTGTGTGTGTGTGTGTGTGTGTGTGTGTGTGTGTGTGTGTAGAGGTCACAGGGGGCATGATGATGACCAGTCAGCGTATGGAGAGCAGTGGAACCTTCACACGTCAGGTGATGCAGGAAGTGGTGCAAAGGGGCGTGGTCTCCAGCACAAGTGTGACCAAGCGCACGGAGAATAAATACTACGAGGCCTAAGGACACACACACACACACACACACACACACACACACACACACACAACACACACACACACACACAAACACATACTCAAAGCCAATGCAAAAGGGACAAACTAGTTTTAGAAACAGGTCAGCAATGTTACCTGTAATTTTCCTGGAAACAAACAGATGACCCTTTTGAGAGACCAAAGTCTGTTACAGCCTCAGTATGGCATGACAAACCGTCTTCCCTTGTTCCCGCGTCTTCAGGGTCACCATGGGAACACACAGGTCTATTCAGTTCCGTCTCGTTGTAGAACTTGAACTCATATCATCTCAAAGACCCTTCACAGAAACTGCAGTCCTACCCTCCACCTCCAAGGGCAGCACCACAGGGCCATTGCAAACTGCCTCAAGTGCCCTCTGAGGAAGGGTATTAACGGCTCACAAATGCCCTCTGTGCCCTGCCCCCAACCCCTTGGTCAGAAGCTTCATTCACTGTTCCATTTGAGACCTGCACCCCTTGTTCTGCCCCTACTGTAGTTTAGCATCTTCTTTGGGGCTTTGGATTAGTGTGACCTGTCTGCCAGGGCTGATTATGGGAGATTATCCCCAGTGAGAGATTCTACTGCCCCACAGCGAGCGGGAACTCTCTGCCCCTTAATACCCCTGGTCAGAAACTGCCTAGTGTGTGTGTGTGTGTGTGTGGGGGGGGGCTATCTACTCACCTGTCTGAGTTGCCCTGTTGGTATATCTGCAGGGGCTTAATCAAGACGATGCCCTTACATGTAGGCAGTAGGATTTGTGCCTTACGATCTGATCTGAGGTGATTTGTACTGAGAAGACTCTGTCATTTTTACACAAGTTGTTTCCTCTTAAATTGTTTGTTGAACAGCTCTAGGTTTGAAGCATCTTTCTGAACATCAAACTCAAGTTAATTTTAAAACATCTTTTGCGTCCTCCTATGCTTCAGGTATTCAGCTTTCAGTGTTTCGTTGCTTCAGCAAGGGTTAATGTATTTAGACGAAAGATTGTTTTGATTTTTTTTATTATTATCATATTCCAGATATGTTGTTTTATATTCGTTCAGTTTTACATTGATATCATTTTAGGTGTGGATGTTCAGTTGAAACAATATCTTGACGATCTATTGATGTAGTCGGACAGGTTGTCAACATATTTTCTTCCACCATACCAAAATCATTACCATGTTTGTTTGAAAGGTTTTGGCTCTACTGGGTCATTGTGCAGATACACTGAACTCTTACCACTGCCTGTAATGGTTTTCTAATACGCATGTCAACAACATTGCACCTAATGAAATTATAATTATAAAACATCTTCTGTGTGACTGTCTGTTTTGTATTGAACTGACTTTGTATTGCTCTGATGTTGTAAATCTTGAATATATCTCACATGGCAAGAACAGCTGCATTAGTTACGTGAGGCCAGAGAGAAGTTGTTGATGAAAAAGACGTACAGGGTAAATCTTTATTTCAATACTGGTAGAAAGAGCAGTGTAACAGAAACATTTCACAAGTGAACATCAAAATCAAAAAGCACACACGCAAAAAAGAAAGCATTAGCGAGATGCAAAGGGTGAGAGGAGCCACATGGCCAAAGCACTCTTAGTCTTTTTTGTTTTGGTTCATTTCAAAAATGGTTTGTTGTTTAAAATAGTTTTTGCTCAGCATGTCAGCCATCCCAGAGTATGGAGCTCTACGTGGTCTACTGTTGCAGTTTTCAATGGGAAGTGCAACATCCAGGCTCAAATATCCTGTGAATTAAGGGACATAGAGGGTGTCTAACATGAGAGTGAGGCATCAAGGACTGTTCGAAAGTGACAAACTCTCACACTAAGATTTGCGAATGAGCGTAATAGGGTTTTCAGACACAACACATTTCAACATTGTTGCACTCTTAAACCAATTTCCAATTACTTGTGTTGGGCAACAACAGTTGAGCAAACACTATTTTGTGCAGAACAAACCCCTCGGCCAACTTAGCACAAATTGCTTTGTACCTGAGAAGGCCTTAAGCTCTGAATGGATGAGTGGAAACAGCGGGCCAACAGCCGATTTCAGACTGGATCCGCTTCAGATTTGGTTCTGATCCGTTCCAGTCTGCTGCCATTGGTGTTTGCGTCTACACCTGAACACTGACACCTCTGTACTGCATTGATCAGCTGGGGATGATGGGATGGCAATGGTGGTGGTGGTGGTGGGGGGGCAATTAGCTCCAGAGACACGGGCCAGGGCAGAAGCAGGGTTCTCTTGCCCCTGCCTCCCGGATCACCATGTCCCTCACCACTTCGACCGTGCCAAAGACTGGGTAGAGTTTCTGGCTGAAGGTGTCAGTGTAGGTGTAGAGGTGAGCCCGGCGCTCCACGTCGTAGAAGGACAGCTGGCCGCCCTCGTAGTCCAGGTAGACGCCCACCTTGCGTGGCAGCGGGAGGTCCGCGGGCAGCGGCGTGCAGGGCACGGTGAGCGCCTTCAGCTCCTGCCCGCGTTCCAGGCGCAGCGTCAGGTAGCCGCTCTCCGTGTTGAGCGAGCGGTAACCGTGACGCAGCGCCGAGGCCCGCGCCACGCCCAGGCGCCAGTCACGCTCGCCCACCTCCACCTCCCAGTAGTGCCGCCCCTCGCTGAAGCCCTCCGCCGCCAGAGCGCACCACCAGCCGTTGAAGCGCCGCCGGCAGTCCGCCACGTCGCACTTCTCGTAGCCGCACCGCATTCGCTTGTTGTCGCCGGAGATCACAAGGTCAGGATTCGCTGTCTCGGAGTCAAGGGTCACTTCCTCTGTAGATAAGGATCATCATCATTATATTATATATTATATTATATTGTATTATATTATATTATATATGCTGTGTGATAAAAATATCACACTTCTGTAAATATTAATATACAGTGAAAGTATTGGAAGATATACCTGCTGCATCACCTATCCAGTTCCATACTGAAAGCCAAGAGACAGCCAGAGAGTTAAATATTGAGTAATATAAAGATAACTACATCAATGAGAATGTGCTAATGTGAATTTCGAAGCTAGAAAGTCTCAGTCAGCTGTATTAGTTTTTTCTCAGTCATATTTCTCAGATATGAAATTCTCAAGACTAAAAGTTCAAACTCCACACCATCTAGTCACTTGTGCACATCATAAAAGCAGTTTCTCATTACGTCAGACAAACAGCAAATGCTTTGCTACATCCATGCAATTGCTTGTGCAATTTCACATCAGCAATTGCGGTCAAATGCATTATATACTGTAGGTTCTCTGTTGAATATTCCTTCCCCCAAACCCTGCTTGAGTCATTACATACAAATAAATGTTGAACCAGATGTCATTTCTATTACATTTTCCTGTAAAAAATAACTGCTGTACAGTAAAACAGTTGGGTCTTTCTTTTCTGTGTGACAATGAATTACACAATCTGTCAACAAACTGCGCTACAAACTGTATTCGGTTATTAAGTGATGATGCAATAATTGACTAATAAATATTTTTCCGGGTACAACAGCTTTCAAAGCCGCTCGGTTTTCTCCATAGACAGTAAAATAAACTTTTTTTTCCGCTATTCAGTGTTGCCTTTAAGAAAATTGTCATCCTACTACTCACTTGTTGCCTCAACCTAATAAAATCCTATTTTTTGAAGCCTGCACGTAACCCTTGATTGTATCATCTGGCTGCACAGCTATAGTAATTGCTCTGTTAAAGTTAAGCGGTTTTGTTTTTGTTTTACTCTCAATAAAACAGAGGTGATGGTGACCAGGTTTAGAAGTTGCAAAAACTGGCTGGCTGCGCTAGTAAATGTTTTTTGACCAAAAAGCTGATGGCCCCGTGACATCGGACTTAACAACCGAATATCACATTGCAATTTTCTGCTTTTTTTGCACCTCTGGTAGAGGTTAGACACAAACTGCATTTCGTTGTCTTTGTACTTGTTCTCTGCACAATGACAATAAAGTTGAATCTAATCAAATCGAATCTAATCTAAACAGTACCGTAAAAAGACAATAAATATGGAACCTGTCATATCTACAATCTCCCACATACAGTAATGTGTAACTTTTTACTGTTGAAATGTCAAACAGAACAAACTGCAGCCTTGTGTATTGTCATAAGAAAGTGTTTACAGATTAAACACTTATATTGACAACATGGCAAAGCAATTTGACTATCTTGTTCATAACGATGACACAGGAGCTTTTCACTCCGATGGCACTAACATGTAGCCTGGTCCTACCAGACTCTCATACATTTCATAATGTAGGCTACAGAGAGTCTGGCCACTTTCCATTGCCAAGCGTTAACTTCCTTGAAGGTGAGTATTCTGTTGAAGTTTAAAACTATTGGATCTGCCCAGAGCCACTCTGGATCTGCCATAACCAATCGCTAACGTTTGGTCGTGACGTATGTCTGGCTCAAACTAGCGGACAACCTCAACGTCATCGTTCTCAGCCACCCCCTCTATTCGCTGATTGGACAGATTTTTGCAGGAGAAAACCCGCGAATATACCGCAGACCCAGACGACGTACTGAAGGGAAATGAAAATTGAGCGGAAGTACGTAGGTGGGCGGAGCCAGGCTAACTAACATGTTGATTGGCATAAATATTTGCTTTTGTGTCATGAACACAGTATTTCGAGCAAGTTAGATGCATTTGTAATTCACTGTGTGGTGCAGTTCACACAAATGGTTTCGAGAAATGCACCAACTAGTGTGCGAGTTAATGATGATTATGCACCAACTAGTGTGCGAGTTAATGTTGATTATGCACTAAAGCAGCTAAGAAAAACTGTAATTCAATGGTTCTCAGACAATAACTGCAGCTCCCAGCTACCATTTGTTACTTTAAAGTGTGTGTGTGTAGGCCAACAACTTACATGCATGTGGGATGTACCGAGTTGCATCTGAAAATAAGACACACAGGTATTTCATAAGTAAAAACACAGTGCAAGTTCACACTGGAAATGTTGGCATTTGTTAGGCCATTTTTACAGGAAAGGGATTGTATAGAGAGGATGGCTGTAAACATCACATCTACACTTGACATAATGGATGAAAACCAACTAACCAATCTTCTGATTCTTCTGTTTGTGAGCCAACCACAGCCTGGGGATGGTCTCCTGAGGTACACAGACAGACAGGCAGACAGACAGACAGACAGAAAGAATGTAGAATGTCAGGAGTATTCTTCTATCAGATTACAGGAGACAACCTCAACAGCTCATGACCTCTTATAAGTGGGCACATTACAAAATTACAAGCAATGTATGTTCAGTGATGGAACCATTGGAGAAAGAACAAAGGGGCCCTAAAACTGAACTACCTGGCCGGACAAATCCATTCTGTCTGGTATAGATCTCCTAAAACTGAACTACCTGGCCGGACAAATCCATTCTGTCTGGTATAGATCTCCTAAAACTGAACTACTGGCGGACAAATCCATTCTGTCTGGTATAGATCTCCTAAAAACTGAACTACCTCCAAATCCATTCTGTCTGGTATAGATCTCCTAAAACTGAACTACCTGGCCGGACATATCCATTCTGTCTGGTATAGATCTCCTAAAACTGAACTACCTGGCCGGACATATCCATTCTGTCTGGTATAGATCTCCTAAAACTGAACTACCTGGCCGGACAAATCCATTCTGTCTGGTATAGATCTCCTAAAACTGAACTACCTGGCCGGACATATCCATTCTGTCTGGTATAGATCTCCTAAAACTGAACTACCTGGCCGGACATATCCATTCTGGCCGGACATATCCATTCTGGTCTGGTATAGATCTCCTAAAACTGAACTACCTGGACATATCCATTCGGACAAATCCATTCTGTCTGGTATAGATCTCCTAAAACTGAACTACCTGGCCGGACATATCCATTCTGTCTGGTATAGATCTCCTAAAACTGAACTACCTGGCCGGACATATCCATTCTGTCTGGTATAGATCTCCTAAAACTGAACTACCTGGCCGGACATATCCATTCTGTCTGGTATAGATCTCCTAAAACTGAACTACCTGGCCGGACATATCCATTCTGTCTGGTATAGATCTCCTAAAACTGAACTACCTGGCGGACACATATCCATTCTGTCTGGTATAGATCTCCTAAAACTGAACTACCTGGCCGGACATATCCATTCTGTCTGGTATAGATCTCCTAAAACTGAACTACCTGGCCGGACATATCCATTCTGTCTGGTATAGATCTCCTAAAACTGAACTACCTGGCCGGACATATCCATTCTGTCTGGTATAGATCTCCTAAAACTGAACTACCTGGCCGGACAAATCCATTCTGTCTGGTATAGATCTCCTAAAACTGAACTACCTGGCCGGACAAATCCATTCTGTCTGGTATAGATCTCCTAAAACTGAACTACCTGGCCGGACAAATCCATTCTGTCTGGTATAGATCTCCTAAAACTGAACTACCTGGCCGGACAAATCCATTCTGTCTGGTATAGATAAAAGAACTACCTCGGACAAAATTCTGTCTAGATCTCCTAAATCTGAACTACCTGGCCGGACAAATCCATTCTGTCTGGTATAGATCTCCTAAAACTGAACTACCTGGCCGGACAAATCCATTCTGTCTGGTATAGATCTCCTAAAACTGAACTACCTGGCCGGACAAATCCATTCTGTCTGGTATAGATCTCCTAAAACTGAACTACCTGGCGGACAAATCCATTCTGTCTGGTATAGATCTCCTAAAACTGAACTACCTGGCCGGACATATCCATTCTGTCTGGTATAGATCTCCTAAAACTGAACTACCTGGCCGGACAAATCCATTCTGTCTGGTATAGATCTCCTAAAACTGAACTTCCTGTCGGGACAAATCCATTCTGTCTGGTATAGATCTCCTAAAACTGAACTACCTGGCCGGACATATCCATTCTGTCTGGTATAGATCTCCTAAAACTGAACTACCTGGCCGGACATATCCATTCTGTCTGGTATAGATCTCCTAAAACGGAACTACGGACAATCCATTCTGTCTGGTATAGATCTCCTAAAACTGAACTACCTGGCGGACAAATCCATTCTGTCTGGTATAGATCTCCTAAAACTGAACTACCTGGCGGACAAATCCATTCTGTCTGGTATAGATCCTAAAACTGAACTACCTGGCGGACAAATCCATTCTGTCTGGTATAGATCTCCTAAAACTGAACTACCTGGCCGGACATATCCATTCTGTCTGGTATAGATCTCCTAAAACTGAACTACCTGGCCGGACATATCCATTCTGTCTGGTATAGATCTCCTAAAACTGAACTACCTGGCCGGACATATCCATTCTGTCTGGTATAGATCTCCTAAAACTGAACTACCTGGCCGGACATATCCATTCTGTCTGGTATAGATCTCCTAAAACTGAACTACCTGGCGGACAAATCCATTCTGTCTGGTATAGATCTCCTAAAACTGAACTACCTGGGACATATCCATTCTGTCTGGGACAAATCCATTCTGTCTGGTATAACTAAAACTGAACTGGCCGGACAAATCCATTCTGTCTGGTATAGATCTCCTAAAACTGAACTACCTGGCCGGACAAATCCATTCTGTCTGGTATAGATCTCCTAAAACTGAACTACCTGGCGGACAAATCCATTCTGGTATAGATCTCCTAAAACTGAACTACCTGGCCGGACATATCCATTCTGTCTGGTATAGATCTCCTAAAACTGAACTACCTGGCCGGACATATCCATTCTGTCTGGTATAGATCTCCTAAAACTGAACTACCTGGCCGGACATATCCATTCTGTCTGGTATAGATCTCCTAAAACTGAACTACCTGGCCGGACATATCCATTCTGTCTGGTATAGATCTCCTAAAACTGAACTACCTGGCCGGACATATCCATTCTGTCTGGTATAGATCTCCTAAAACTGAACTACCTGGCGGACAAATCCATTCTGTCTGGTATAGATCTCCTAAAACTGAACTACCTGGCGGACAAATCCATTCTGTCTGGTATAGATCTCCTAAAACTGAACTACCTGGCGGACAAATCCATTCTGTCTGGTATAGATCTCCTAAAACTGAACTACCTGGCGGACAAATCCATTCTGTCTGGTATAGATCTCCTAAAACTGAACTACCTGGCCGGACAAATCCATTCTGTCTGGTATAGATCTCCTAAAACTGAACTACCTGGCCGGACATATCCATTCTGTCTGGTATAGATCTGCAACCATTTCTTTCAGACAGTGGCCATTGCTGTTCAAGTGTTGCTTTCTAGATAATGATCTTAACTTCAACATCATCACCATTAAGCCTTAAAGTGATTGATTATGTTTTCAGTCGACTAAACGTCAAACACAAAAGAACTTTTCATCTCTGACTTTTCATTTCAAGGGGCTTAGCTCCTATTCTGCCCATAAAACTTCTGCTCTGAAACAACACAAGAAATCAGTGTTTAGTGACAACACTGCAAAAAATTATATCTTACCAAGTGTTATGATTTTATATTAAGATAAAAAAATCTAGTTAATATTGTTTTTAATATAAAGATACTTACTTTGAGCTTTCTTGTAAGATTAATTGACTTAAAAAAAAGTAAATTTACCTTAAATTGTCTTAAATCTTCAATCTTATCTTAAATTAAGATACAATTAACAACTCCACTGGCAGATAAATTTACTTGTTATTATGTCTTAATTTTGTTCATTTAAGAAGATTTTGACTTATTTTGAGTCAAAGATTATAACACTTGGTAACACTTGTAGTGAAGTCAAGGATGTTTAGTGGATGTTAGGAGGTTTGTCTGAGCAATTCTGGTTAAAGTATTTTATGGCTGACGTACAACAGAGTACACACAGAACATTTTAATGCACTTTTCACACACACACACACACACACACACACACACAAACACAAACACACCAAATATCAATCAACGTTTCAAATATCAGTATATTATAGACACACACAGCACACACAGCCTTTATAAATCTAAAAGTGTGTGTTGAAACTAGGCCTAATCTGGAGTGTGTGTTGAGACTAGGCCTAATCTGGAGTGTGTGTTGAAACTAGGCCTAATCTGGAGTGTGTGTTGAGACTAGGCCTAATCTGGAGTGTGTGTTGAGACTAGGCCTAATCTGGAGTGTGTGTTGGCCATGGCTCCAGACCTTCTCTGCGCTCTCAGCCATCACGGCCCAGATGACCAGCTCCATGGCGGAGCGGAGGTGGGTCAGGCGACCTCTGCGCCACTGGAACTCAAGGTCATCCAGCACCATCAGCACCGGCTCCCCTGGCCACACACCATGCTGGGGGCAGAGAGAGGAGGGAGAGGGAAGGAGAGTGGGGGGTAATGACGGAGAAAGTGAGTTGATAATCGTCCCTCTGCATGCTGCAGCTCCCTCTCCATGCTGCAGCTCCCTCTCCATGCTGTTTTAATCATCTCTCTAATCACTCCATGCTGCAGCTCCCTCTCCATGCTGTTTTAATCATCTCTCTAATCACTGCCTTGGGTCCACCATACTGACAGCTGACAGAAATGGCAGAGAGAGGGTGTGTGTGTGTGTGTGAGAGAGAGAGAGAGAGAGAGAGAGAGAGAGAGAGTGTGTGTGTGTGTGTGTGTGTGTGTGTGTGTGTGTGTGTGTGTAATGTAATGTGCTCATACTACATCTTTGCACAATGTTTCATGACAACTGGGCCACAGTTCTTGTTCAATCTTGTGGCAGTATTTTTGTGTGTTGCATACAGAAAGACAAGCAGACAAACTACACCAAAGCCGACCTTGGCAGAGGTCAATATATCTCCAAATTAGGCTACAACAATTCAAGGTGTTGCTGTCTACAATCCAGTCTGTTAGCTTTTAGCTTGTTCAATTACTACCTTCAGATGAAACTCGTCCTTTAAACTCCATTGACAGTGAGGTGAGTAGCAGAAATATCACTAGCCAACACCTGCATAAGGTCTAGACTGGCCAACACCTGCATAAGGTCTAGACTGGCCAACACCTGCATAAGGTCTACCCCCATTAGACTTCAGCATATTATGCTATTACAATAAGCAGGTAAATATAATAAGCTAATTAATCACACCCCGCTGAAGAGGGCGCCATGCCAGGAGTAATGCCACACGTGCTGAGAGACTGAGAGAGCATTACAGCAGCAGAGGCCTATTGGCGTTGGCATCAGTGGGAAAAATGGGTCACAGAGACTTTAATAACAAGAGCATGCGAGGAGGACATAGGGATTACTGCCACATTAATAACATAATCACAGCAAGACGGAGAGAGAGAGAGAGAGAGAGAGAGAGAGAAAGAGAAAAGGAAAAGAGGGAGGGATGGAGGGAGGAAGGGAGGGAGGGGACTGGTGAATGGTGAGAGAGAGAGGGAGTAGTAGAGGCGGAGCAAGGGACCTCTCTGTGTCTGAAGTTATTCCAAACTCTCAAAGCCAGTATACATAATTATCTATTTTCAAATCTTGAAATGCGGTACAGGGCCTGGGAACTCTAATCCCTCCTGCATCCCTCTCTCTGTTCACAGTACAGTAATTGGAGTGAGACAGGGTGCAAGTGCCCTCTCTTGCTGCAGCTAAACGGCCAAACAGAATCGCTCAGAGAGGGGCTGACTTAAAGAGCATGCAGAAATCACTCAGAGAGGGGCTGACTCAGAGGGGCTGACTCAGAGGGGCTGACTTAAAGAGCGTGCAGAAATCACTCAGAGGGGCTGACTTAAAGAGCGTGCAGAAATCACTCAGAGAGGGGCTGACTCAGAGGGGCTGACTTAAAGAGCGTGCAGAAATCACTCAGAGAGGGGCTGACTCAGAGGGGCTGACTTAAAGAGCGTGCAGAAATCACTCAGAGAGGGGCTGACTCAGAGGGGCTGACTCAGAGAGGGGCTGACTTAAAGAGCGAGCAGAAAACGGTGAGGGTTGAGTTGGTCCTTGTTTCTACAGAAATCAAACTGCATCAGATCGTTTCACAATCTTCACAAGCTGCTGAGTAAACCCTCCTCAACCCTGCTTCTAGCAGACCCTGCTTAAACAGAGGAACTGCTGGTCATTACAGTCCAACCAACTCCTCATCGTTCCATGAACACTCATTGGACAGTCCTCATCGTTCCATGAATACTCATTGGACAGTCCAACCAACTCCTCATCATTCCATGAATACTCATTGGACAGTTGTTGGAAATGAGTGTTTCACAACAAACTCCTAACACTGTACATCTGATGCTAATGTATAGCTGTTTGCACTGTACATCTGGTGCTGATGTATTAGTTGTGTGCTTATGTTGCAGTTCCAATGCTGCTGTTGACTGTTACTGTTGCTACAGCTGAACGAATGACTGACTGACTGACTGCATTAATGAATGAATGAATGAATGAATGAATGAATGAATGAATGAATGAATGAATGAATGCAGGGTATTCTGGGCTCCTGTGGTGGCTGACCTGGCGTTTGACCCTCTGCTCTCAGACCATGTCTATGTCAGATTAATCAAGGAATGACTGACTGCATGAATGATTAAATAATGAATAAATGAATGAATGAATGAATAAATGAATGAATGAATAAATTAATGCAGGGTATTCTGGGTCCCTGCGGTGGCTGACCTTGTGCTTGACCCTCTGCTCTGGACCATGTCCATGTCAGATGAATGAATGAATGGATGAATCCAGCGTGACTGACCTGGTGCTTGGCCCTCTGCTCTCGGACCCAGTCCATGAGGATGCTGCGGTGGGCCCCCATGTCATGCTCACTGCCCTGCTCCAGCATGCTGAGGAGATGACCCCTCCAGTCACGACGCTCAGGATGCGGGCTGATCAGCAGACTCCTCTGCTGCCAGCGCACACACACACACACACACACACACACACACACACACACACACACACACACACACACGTATGCACATACACATACACACATGCATGCAAATACAGATACACACAAACAGGAAAAATGTCAGTGCACATAGACTTAGGGCAAACACGCATACGCTAGT
Source organism: Alosa alosa (assembly GCF_017589495.1). Taxonomy (NCBI): domain Eukaryota; kingdom Metazoa; phylum Chordata; class Actinopteri; order Clupeiformes; family Clupeidae; genus Alosa; species Alosa alosa. The sequence continues at coordinate 33,612,040 of NC_063194.1, forward strand.
CACAGTAGACAGGCAGCGAAATACAGCCAGATCAATGCACACACACACACACACACACACACACACACAGCATTTTAATGCACTTTTCAACTTAGAGCAGGTACACACACACACACACACTCTTCAAATATTAGTATATAATATACCCCCCCTTCATACTGCGGCAGAACCCAAAAGAAGTTCTCTCTCGTGCTCCCTCCCTCTCCCCTCTCTCTCCCCCGTAAGTCCTAGTCCCTAAGTGCGAACCCTCACAAAACCCATGTGCTGCAGCGCTATGCCAAATTCTCTAAGAGTACAGTCTGTCACTGCCAAGGTCATTCACTAAGCCATATGGGATCCAATGCTGATGGCGAGGGAAGCACTGATGCATTGAATTCAAATGTCTGCCCTCACTGTGGAGTTAAGTACTACACTATACGTTCACACATCTACAAGATGACATGGAGATAGAATGACATATAGTCCCTGAATCTCTGAACCTCTTAGTAAAGACTGTACATGCCATTCGGAGAAGCATGACATTCACAATAAAAAGATGCTTCAAAACTAATAAACTACCTCTAATTAATACCCCAATTTAGATATTTATTTGGAAAGAGCTGATATATTGTCATTAATGTATTCACTTAGAGTCCACTCTAAATGCTCCGTCAGGGCCAGTGTGGGTGGAAACAGGTTTATATATTTATATTTATAATGAGGCCCAAGAGCTCAGTGGAGGCGCATGAATCAATAGAGCCAGAAGCAGAGGCTGCTGTGTGATTGGACCGCATG
>NC_063194.1:33617813-33676368 GCF_017589495.1 Alosa alosa
AGTCTGTAGAACTTAAGTCAAGTGTATAGTTTGCTCAATTTGTCTGAATACACCGGTTATTTAAATCCAGATTATGGCAATATTAATAAAAGGATATTTTTTATAAGAACGCCATGTTGTAATTACAAAATGCGTAGCTCATGCTGAAGCATAAGGTATTCACACACACTTGCTCAGGCAAAGAACTAACCATAAGATTAAAGTAGACTATTCTGATTGTTGTCAGATAGCCTACAATTTGATTTTCGATGCACTGTAGCTATCATGGTGCAGCAAATATTTGCAGCAGCTCTGTTTGGATTCTCAAAATGAAAACAGCATTGATCAGTTTATTCAAAGACCTGCAGAATTAACATTACCTACTGACTTTTCACACAAGCATAAGCATATCTTACCTTAAGTAGACTCTTGAGCTGTCCTGTCGTAAAACAATGATCAATATCTTCACCTGGATTACCCTTTCTTACTATTTTACATCACATACACCGCCGGACAGGCTACCTGCGCTCCGCCTCCAAGCTCTGCAGTGTGTATGTGTGTGGGAGAGAGTGGATGTGACCTTGTTTACACTGGATGTCGGTCCGTTGCTGAGTGACGAGTTTCGGCTCTTTCCGACTTCACGACTGCACACGAAGATTCATTTTGCATGTGAGAACAAGGGAACCATCACATCTTCATATTGTCCTCAAGATGGAGCCAAACTGTCAAAATAACCAGCCGCTACATTCCACACCACTGTTGACTTTATTTGCTTTGTCATTAACAACGGAATATAATGTAAAGGTGTTGATAAGCCCTGTTGATATTCCAAATAGGACTAACACAGTCAGCAACCTCTATTGTTTGCCCTTTATTTTCAGAGCAACACCCATAAGGGAAAGACACTCCCAATATCGGCACATCAATCGCTTGCGGAAGTGCTCATGTTGTGCTGCCAGATGACAGCGAAAGCATAAGCAGCTGCAGTGACAGATCATGCCGCCTAAAGATCCCCTTCTGGAGACCCTGAAAGGTGAGTCACTTAAACGTCAATCTCATTCAAACAGATGTCTCTCCGCACTGTTTTGACGTGTTTGTATTTATTTTTGTTCGTAGGCTATTCCCTATCCTTATTTGTAGTAGCCTATGCACTTGCGTCATTCATTCGCATTGCTGCAATCATTCGTCATCATTCGTGCTTATCAAGTTGTATAATGATAATAATATTATTAACGTGTAGCCCTGTTGAAAAAATAGTCGGAGTAAACTATTGTCTTCTTGTGCACGGCGTAGTAGCCTACTCTCCAAATCCGGTAACAAAATATAGTTTTAATATTTGTTGCTGTATTAAATGCTGAATGATGTTATCGCACCTTACTTGTGCACAAATACCGTGAAATGTCTGGACTGTTCTTCAGTTAATTTTAGTTCAGCTGTTCCTTATTCAGTTGCATGTCTGATGCAACTTGCTCTCTTATCGCATAGGCCGTGCATACCATCAAACAGGTGAAACGATGCAGGCTGGTTGCTTGGTTACGTGATGGAAGTGGATAGGAGCAATAAAAATGCTGCTTGTTCTCATGGTTCATGGAGCAATAAAAGTGCTGCGTTGTTCTCATGGTTCAAAGCTGGTGCAATCCCAGATGAGATTACATTGAATTACATTGTCTTTCTAGACAGTCAATCAAATCATTTCATGACAATAATGTGTGTGTGTGTGTGTGTGTGTGTGTGTGTGTGTGTCCTCTAGTGTGTATCCTAAACTTGAGCCAGAGCGAGAGCCCAGTGACCGACTCCTGTCCCCATCTCTCTTCCTGCTGCGAACTGTTGGAGCTCATTTTTCGGAAAGGACTACAGCGTGAGTTGCTATCTCTCCACACACAGGCAAATTACCAACTCAAAGAGTAATTATTGTAAACCTGAAACCTTTATAGTCTAATCTCAGAGTTGTTTGCTAAATTCTTACACATTACAGAACCTTTCGTTTTTTGTTTTAAAACAGTATTTTGTCTGCATCTGCATAGTAAATGTTTGGGCATTTATTTCGTCCCATGCCATTCCTACTGGACTAAATCCCCATATCAGAATCAATCTGTTCTGCCATCCCCTATGATGCGGGTCAGCAAATAATGTTCAGCAGTAGTCCTAAACTGACCCATGTGATGCTGTGTTATGATAGAGCTGGTGTTCAATAATGTTGTTCTGCTGCAGAGCCTGTGTTGAGTTTGGTGCAGAGGGACTACTGGCATGGCCTGGAGACGCTCCTTCAGAATGACCTTTGTGGCCGGTGAGCTTCTGTCCTCTATAGACAACACACCCAGGCTACGGAGTCTAATCCTGACAGCATACTGACTAGGCCTGGGCAAAGTTGGACTACACTTAATGAGTTTAATGGGTGTCCTCATGTAATGTGAATGATTTATCCACCCTTACTCTAGGTTTAGTGAATTTCAAGAAGACCCTTAAGTGGGATTTGGTAGGCTAATCTGTAGATTTAATAAAAAAGTGCTTAGCTTTGGCGCACCAGTAATAAGGTTTATTATTAATTACTTTTAACAGAAATAAGGTGACAGGGTCATTGCATTGTCTTACAAGCATACATATTGGTAACACTTTACTTGTATCGACATAAGAGTGACATGACACTGTCATGACACATGAACCCTAACCCTAATCCTAACCCTTATTTGTTATGACAAAAACCAAATGTCACTTAATAACAAAAGCGTTATGTCATAAACGTTTATGACTTGTTAATGACACGTTCATGACAGTGTCATGTCACTCATATGTCGATACTGTCAAGTAAAGTGTTTCCAACTTTTTTTCCTTGGCTTCTTTGTTCTGAAGACTTGGCTCAGTATCACTGGCGGTGGAACAAACCATTAATTGTAAGAAGCTGCTGACAGCTCAGGGGCGAGGTCGTTATTTCCTCAGGCTTGCAGTGAATCGGAGGATTCTGGGAAATGTAGTCAAGCACATGTTACACACACCTAAAATCCTAGAAGTAAGTTAATTCACTGATTATTTACTGTTTGCCAGAAATGTTAATTCATTTAAGCTTGCTGAGATTGTAATATGTGTTTATCCTTGGTCAGTTTTATAGCACTACTATATCTATTCTGAGAAATGAGGACATTCTGGGTGAGTTCTTGGCATTTTCATTCTAAAAGGAAATAGTACATTAGCACTGTTATCACTGAGCCTAATATGTTTTGGTTTCTGTAAGCTCTTGTTCTTGTTCTCCTCTGTCTTACATAGAGCCCTTTATGTCCCTGCTGCTGGTGATCTCAGAGATGGAGTTCAAGCTTAACATTGAGGTGAGCATTATTCACAGGCTAAGCCCACCCAACATTCAGGTGAGCATTATTCACAGGCTAAGCCCACCCAAGCATTGTGTCTTGCCCACCCAGTTGTGCATCTGTGCAGTGTGCAGCCTCAAACCCAGCATAGCTAGCATAGCTGTGCGGTATGCCTATGTAGGTCTATGTGTGTTAGATAAACCCGCTCCTGATGCCTTAAAATAAAACTCTGGCCATTTATCACATGGATTTCTGTTTCTCAAAGTCACTTAAAAAAAGAGAAAACAATCGGTACCTATATCTAGTAGCTCGAGTTGCTGCAGCCAGCCAAGAGCTCGAACAGCCAGACAGCTATAGTGCTAGCTGCCTGGCTGCTCTAGCTGTTGGCAGGGATGGGCATCAAAATGTATTATCAAATACCCTGATTTTACATTACATTATATTACATTACATTACATTTGGCTGACGCTTTTTTAGCCAAAGCGACTAACAACATGGTAAACAGTTTAAGTTTTAGAGCAATTCTCAACAATTTTAGGACAATTTAAAAAACATTAGAGTACAGTAAAAATAAGTGCATCAGTGAGTGCTTTTTTAACAGTTACGTGTCAGTTTAAGACGGCTGGTGAGAGCTAGGATCAGCAAGATTTTACATTTTACATTTTAAGTGTATCAAAAATAAACTACAAAATGCATTAGCATGTATCAAAATGATTATTTTTAAATATTTTGAAAGTCACCTAATAGGCTACTCTTGAAAGGGAGCATGATATCACTTTGCAAATCTTCCATATATGTCTATTTAATCTATTTCTTCATTAGTACACTGACTCTGTTGATTAAGCGGACAGTGTTTGAGAGGAACAGCTTTAAAGCGTAACTTTCGCCAAAATGCATCCTAGGGTGTTTTTGTGAGTGTAGGCCTACCCGAGTCAAACTTTCGTTTAAAAGCATAATTACATCCGAAGCGCCACTTTTAAGCTCGTCCTGTTGTCGTTTTCGGGTCAAATGGCCTTTTGCATGGGAATCGTAGGGGCACTACTATTTTGATACATGATCGCGTCAAAATCGCTATTTTTAAAACACTAAGACTCGACACAACATGAAACCTTGATAGAAGTATCATCCGCGTCTCTACACATGAACTTGAGCATTGAGAACATTGTTTGTGTACACAGAGTTTACTAAAAGAAAGGTTTTGAACAACTCACTAGTTTTTTCTGCTCGGCGCCATCTTGCCAGTCAAGGAGTGAGTTGTCCAAAACCTTTCTTTTTAGTAAATTATGAACAATGTTCTCATAGTTTACAAAGCCATTCACCAAAATAAAACTTCAACTAAATAAAATATTAATGTCAAAATAGCCTACTATTTTATATTTGAAATACTTAGGCTATTTTAAATACATGTATCAGAAATACTGCTGATGAGCAGAACTATCAGGACATGAGAAGAGAAAAACTCCATGTGTGTGAACAGCGGGAACAGCAGCTGGGTAAACTCTTCAGGTTTGATGTCAACAAATAATAATAGCTGATCTGCTGACTTGCATCTCTCAAGTCTGTGTCTGTAACCTAGGCAATTTACCTAGTTAATTAATTATTTTTTAATAACATAAGTAACATGCTACAGGACTATTGGCAATCTTTTACATCTGAAAATAGCCTAGTTCCTTCTCTACCAGTTAGCTCACGTCATGCTTGCTTGTCATTTGTGCAGTGCTCATCAGAATTGAACATTGCATGACACTCCACTGCAATCCAAGACAGGTTCCCTTCAAGTTGTTTGTATATTAACTAATTGAATAGCAAACATCCTGACATATGTCCTCATATTCTTATGCAGATCTCATTTCCAAATAATAGCCTACAGACATGGACAAGTTGTGAAAGGCACCTAATTTATGGAATGTTTTTTTGTGATAAAATTAAATAAATAAATGAAATATGAAATCAATAAATGAAATATGAAATAAATAATTAAAAGTTGAAATAAATAAATAAAAGATTAAATAAATAAATAAAAAGTTAAATAAATAAATAAAATGTGAAATAAATAAAAGATTAAATGTAAAAAACATATATACATTGACATTTACATTTACATTCCATATGCAAGGTCATGCAATGTGCCATGAAATAAATAAATACGTCAGTCACCCATCAAGGCGGGACCTAACCACTGATTGCTGCCTGAAGTGAAGTGATCCAGCTCTGAGTCAGACTGTACTGGCTTGCTAGTTTACCTGTGAACCACACTGGACTAAGGAGATAGCTCAGACTTGTATCATAACTCACGAAACATACAACAGGATTTCATTCTAAATTCATACTTTTGGGAAGATATCAGGTGTGAAAGCGTTCTGTCATTTGATGGGTCTGTTTGCTGTGTCTGAGGGTTGATAAGACATGCTATGTGCACATCTAGAGCTAGCGCTAACAGTTAGCACAAGCGTTAGCTAGTTATCGACATCTACAGAAAGCGAACTTCTATCTAAGGCAAACGACTTTGCTATTGCTTCTATTTATAGTAGGGTGCCCAGACGTCCCAGTTAACTTCACTTGAGCTGAATTCACCTCATTTGTTATATGATACATAAACAATAAAGCTTGAGATGCCCATGCCGTGAACTCTTATTATGCGAGTGTCAGTGCCAGCTTGCCCAAGCAGTGTCCACAACTTTTCAGAGACTTTTTAGCTGCTAGTTCTCAATATGAGGGTATAACTCAGCAGCCGACAAGGATTTTTGACAGCACTAGATGCTATGCTTTTACGTCCTGATAACTCACAGCCAAGAGTTAGCAACATAGAACACACAATCTTTCTGAATGAAAATGCCTAGGTTATGGCTTTTAGCAGTAGCACTAGCTTTTAGCTTCTATCAATGACTTTATTCTGATCAGCCAGTCATGCTCACAAAGTTTGATTTCTTTTTTTCAGGCAGCAACCAATCAGCGGCTAGGTCCCGCCTTGATGGGTGACTGACGTAGAACTATTTATTTATTTCATGGCACATTGCAAGACCGTGCATATGGAATGTAAATGTCAATGTATATATGGTTTTTACATTTAATCTTTTATTTATTTAACTATTTAGTTAATCTTTTATTTATTTATTTCATATTTCATTTATTGATTTCAACTTTTAATTATTTATTTCATATTTCATTTATTGATTTCATATTTCATTTATTTATTTAATTTTGGCACAAAACACATTCCATACTAATTAGACTTTCACACCACTAATACAATGTAAAGGTTAGGGTTAGGTGTTTAAAAAGTGAAACAATCAATATGAAATATATAAATGACAAAATATGTCAGGCTACTCCAATGAATATTAATAAAACATTGGTTTGTGAAGGGAGGGTTTCAGAATTTGCACCCAGGGTATAGCCTGGAAAATCCAGACCCTGATAATCTAGAAAGATTAAGGGTCTGGCCAAGAACAATGTAATGGCCCAACTCGAGGGGCGGCAACAAGCATGCATTTAAAAATCTCACTGCACGCATTTGGATAACACTAGACCATGTTTACTCTGAATGATTCCAGACTTCGACGCAATCGGATAACACTACGACCAATGTGTACTGTCCTCCAACGTTGCAGCGCCGTCTTCATCAGTTTAGCTGGGTCCCCGGAATGTTGGGGTAAAAGTATTGTGCATCATCGCTCTTTGCCAGAGTGTCTCGCAGAGACAATTCCATTGTGCTCTCGCGAGAACTCTGGATTTCCAGGGTACATATCCATGTTTGAAACGAATATGCTATTTCTTCTTAGAACTGCAGTTTCCTGGATGAGAGCTGGCTTCTCCCAGTAAGTGATTCCCATCTATACAGCCTTTAAGTCTGATCAGTGTTTTGTTTTAGTGGCCTGATGTTGTGTGTTCTCCAGGTGTGTGAGTTGTACGAAGCCGTCCCGTGTCGAGAGCTGGGCATGGTGTTAAGGTGGATCAGGTTTCTCATTCTATGATTGTCACCCCTGTGAATGTGGAATGTGGTTTTTCTGTCCTATTTGTCATGCTAATGAAGCACTTTTGTATGAATTTGAGGGAGAGAGAGAGAGAGAGAGAGACAGTATACCTAAAAAAGTAGCCCACCTGCATGATGTCGCTTAAAATTAATTCAGTGTTCCAGTTTGGAAACAGAAGCACCCCACCATCAGCCCAGTGGCTTTGCTGATGCTGTCGATAATATACAATATAATGATAATAAAGTAGCACTTAATGACCAGCGGCACTCACCGGTTACCTGTCCCCAGGTACCTGAACGGTCGTGTGTTTGTGCTGGACCTGCTGCAGGGCAGTCAGGCGGAAGTGGACGGATTTGTGCAGCTCGGTGACATCATTGACGAAATTAACGGGACTTCACTCAGGAACGCCAGTAACGGACAGGTGAACGAATAAGAGAGAGCGAGAGAGAGAGACCCCTCAGCCTCTGTATAGAACACATTTGATCAAAGACATACTCAGTATTGATGTTTGTGTTTGTGATGTTAATGTTAAGCACTGATTTCCTCACAAATGGACAGTCCACTCAAATATCTCTAAGTTCTCAAATCTTCTACCACTATGTTCTTTAACACAGCTTAGATATCTTCTCTGCTTTTACCTTCTTTAATTCATCGTGTATATATTCACTACCTCTACCTTCTCTCCCCCAGCAAGTGCACCTAGTCCAGCCTAGTTTATCAGCCTTGATGGCCTTTGCCCTCTCTAACCCAGCGTCTTTTTTGTTGCCGGAAGGCCGGTGTGATCCTGTCCAGGCTGAAAGGGCAGCCGCTCTCCCTGCGTCTGCTGAGGTGCCGAGACCCTGATGGTGCTGTGTTCCGGCCCCTGGTGAAGACGCTGCGACTCCTGCAGCAGGAGAACCCCGCAGTATGCCTGGATTCCTCCCACCTGACCCGCCGGCACGGAACCAACCCGCGCAAACTGGACCAGTCTCAGTGTCTCAGAGAAGGCAGGCAAGAAATCCACCAGTACTTTAGCTGAACACATGTTTGTTTTGCTGTTTGAATCTCTCTATTCAGCTCAAGGCTGAGTGCAGGTCTGTAGTCACAACAAGCTTTGTTGCATGTGCTTATGACATTATTGAGCCTATACGCACCTGAATGTAAACACACACACACATGCACACACACACACACACACATGATGGCTGCCTGGCATGTTGACTCTTGAATTCCTCTCTTCAGCAGGATTGTGTACATTGTGCAGTTCTTGGGAAAGGCAAACATTGGAATGGTAGATATGTGTGAAGTGCATTATGTGTTGTGTGTCAAACTTTTGTGTTTGCGCTTAGCTGTGGTTGCTTGTTTGTCATAGTTTTGGGTGTGGACTCACTACATACAATACATTTGTGTGATCAGTTGTGAAGCAGATGTAATCAGTAACTTGACATTTCTTTTCATCTCTCGTCAACTAGTATGGAGGCAAGGAAGTGCTACAGTATGGAATTCCCTTTGTTCTGGAGAGGAGTGACTCTCGGAAGGTACAGAGAAACCTGCTAAGACTGATGAACCCAAACCGATTGTTCTAGAAAAGAAACATACTGATGTCCTTGCTCTTTCAGGAGGTGCTTCTAGACATGAAGGAAACTCACTTAACGTGTACAGAAAAAAACACCAAGCTCGTAAGTGTCCCTCAGAGCTGTCCCCCATCTTAAGTGTAGGTGGACATTGTTTTTATGATTAATGGGTAAATTAATGGGAATGCATACTGTGCAGGAATTGTTCCAGCACCACTACCCTGAAATATCATGTGTTGGGAGATTCAGCCGTCCAGATTACAGGATCTTTGCCTTCTGTGTGGCGTAAGTACTACTTCCCTTATTTTCCACACAAAATAATGCATTTTAGCTATACTGGGACCTTGAATTTCTATCTATCTATCTATCTATCTCTGTTGCATGACTGAGCTGAATTTCTATGGAGAAAAATGCAGTCCTAGAAAAAAGGACAAAGAAAAACACATTCTTTCACACCCGTTTAAGTGCTCATGACACGGCCCATAAGCATCGTTTCAAAATCATAATACTATCTTAAGTGCTCATGACACGGTCCATAAGCATCGTTTCAAAATCATAATACTATCTTAATAACAACATAATGCTCAATCTGGATATCTTCCTCTGTCCATATATTTGTGCATCTCACTAAAGCAGCCATAGCCATTTAAGATATTCCTTCATGAACGCATTCTCCGTAAAACATTACAAATGCGTCTTACTATGGATTAAAGGAACATTCCTGTATTTAGCACTTTGAGTTTCTGGTTTGTTTTGGATGAACTAGAGTGGTGGACACCGAAATATTAACGATTAGTCCTGTCTCAACTTTTCTGACTCGTTTTGACTCGCCTTTACTGCTTTAGAGTGGCTGCAACAGGCATGCACAAACATGTCCTAAAAAACAACGTTCGTTTTCAAAACTGTGCAACTCACCGAGTGGTAAATACTAAATACCGGAATTTTCCTTTGAGCAAATGGCTTAATCATGTAGATATTAATTTGTGTGAATGCTTGTTTGATTTAAATGCAAAACTCAAAAACTACCAGACACTCCTGACCTCCTTCTCAGCCAGCATCACTGCTGCTAAGACGGCTTTCTACAATGACAAAATCAACAGTGCTACAGAATTCTTGAATTTCCCCTTGAGGATCAATAAAGTATCTATCTATCTATCTATCTATCTATCTATCTATCTACAGACACTCGAACACTTTTCTCAACCTTCAAATCGCTACTCAACCCTCAGCTGCCTCCTCCTCCATCCTGCCTTACTGCAGATACCCTCACCTCATTTTTTCCTCGCCTCACACAAACAAAGTGGCGGCAATCAGCAGTCAATTCTCTACATGCCCACTCAACGCATCTGACTCAGATACCGCATTCCTACAACCTCTAGGGACTGCTGGAACATCTTTTTCAGCATTCACGCCTCTCTCCGAGAATGAAGTATCTAGACTCCTGACATGCAGCCGTCCTACCACATGCTCGCTGGACCCTATACCTACGAGCCTACTTCAGTCCATCAGCCCGACCATCGCACCAGCTATCACAAATGTGATCAATGCCTCGCTAACCTCCGGCACATTTCCAACAGCGTTCAAAATGGCCCGGGTAACACCGTTACTTAAGAAAGCTTCTCTCAACCCTGCTCAAGTCGAAAACTACCACCCTGTCTCACTCCTGCCTTTCCTATCCAAAGGCATTGAACGAGCAGTCTCCAAACAGGTCTCTGATTTCCTTTCACAGAACAACCTTCTGGATCCAAATCAGTCTGGGTTCAAAAGCGGCCACTCTACCGAAACGGCTCTGCTGTCTGTAACAGAAGCCTTAAAAGAAGCCAGGGCAACCGCTCGGTCATCAGTACTCATTCTGCTTGACTTATCGGCTGCCTTTGACACGGTTAATCACCGCATCCTTCTCTCTATACTCGCTAACATGGGAATCTCCGGTTCTGCTCTCTCCTGGTTTGAATCCTACCTCACAGGGCCTTCGTTTAACATTATCATGGCTTGGTCAGCTATCTGCACCTCACCATTTCACCACAGGGGTCCCCCAGGGCTCAGTGCTGGGCCCCTTCTCTTTGCTATCTACACCACCACCGATTATCCGTTCGCATGGCTTCTTATACCACTGCTATGCAGACGACACACAGCTCTATCTGTCCTTTCCCCCTGATGACCCCTTAGTCTCAGCACGGATCTCGGATTGCCTCTCAGACTTAGCTACATGGATGAAGGCACACCACCTCCAGCTGAACCTCTCAAAGACTGAACTGCTGGTCCTCCCAGCTAAACCTACCATACACCACGACATCAACATCAAATTGGACTCCCTGTCTGTTTCACCTACCAGGACTGCAAGAAATCTAGGAGTTGTTCTCGACAACCAACTAAACTTCTCAGATCATGTTGCCTCAGTAAGCCCGGTCATGCCCGTTTCGCACTCTACAACATAACGGAAAATCAGGACTTACTTGACTCAAGATGCTACCCAACTTCTGGTTCAGGCAATAGTCATCTCACAACTTCGACTACTGCAACGCCCTCCTGACAGGTCTCCCAGCCTGCGCGAGTGAAACCACTTCAGATGATCCAGAACGGGCGGCGTGCCTGGTCTACAACCAACCCAAAAGGGCACAAGTTACCCCGCTGCTCATCCAGCTACACTGGCTACCTATGGCGGCCCGCATCAAATTCAAGGCTCTAACGCTTGCCTACAAAGTAGTCTCTGGTTCTGCTCCCACCTACTTGAATGCCCTCATACAGACATACGCTACCTCCAGACCGCTGCGCTCCTCAGACGAACGACGTCTAGCTCTACCACCAGTACGCTCAGGCCAATCCAAACTTTTCTCATCTGTTGTTCCTCATTGGTGGAACACACTGCCAGTTCCTACCAGGGCAGGGACATTCCTCTCCATTTTCAAAAAACTCCTGAAGACCCAGCTCTTTAGAGAACATCTCCTCTCATAGCAACACTTACAACAAGTCTTGCTGATGCTAGCACTCATCAGCCATCTTAAACTGACACGTAACTGTTAAAAGCAGCACTCACTGATGCACTTATTTTTACTGTACTCTAATGTTTAAATTTAAATTGTTGAGAATTGCTCTAAAACTTAAACTGTTTACCATGTTGTTAGTCGCTTTGGCTAAAAAAAGTGTCAGCCAAATGTAATGTAATGTAATGTAATGTAATGTGTGCCATAACCTGACCCTAGCCAGATGAATGTCGTTCCGCTTAGCTCCGCCTAGCTTCACTCACATCCATCTGGGACCTCTTCCATTGAGAGTGATTTCTCCAACCAACTTTATGGTTTAGCCAATCAGGACGCAGGGCGGGAGTTTCATAGATGTGACATAGCGTAGAGGCGACTGTGAGTCTGTTATTAGCGTCCACGGGTTGGCCGATGTGAGTGGTTGAAGTAGCACGTCAATAGATGACGGACAAGTGGCTTATTCAATCATATGCAAGCATTTTTTGATTAGGCCCAGCCTTCTGAAGCAACACTTCAATGGATCGGTTCCAGATGGATGAGTGGAGCTAGGCGGAGCGAAATTCATCTGGCTATTGCCAGGTTAAATGTGCCATGGAATTACCCAAATTTAATCAAGTCCTGAGTGAGTTGATTAACTGGAGACCCCTGCTGGCTATTGATTGTACTGCATGTTTATATTTGGGCAGATCACATGAAGGTGCATGGCACAAGGCACAATGAAAGGTGTAAATAATTAAATGCTGTGACAAAATGTATGTGCCAGACACTGTTACACAATTTAGTCCATTGCATTCATAAAATTATGCAAGAATATTTCCTAAAATAGTGATGAGAATTACATATGAAGAATTACTATCTAGAGATTTCAGGTTTTTGCATGCCTTTGAAACAGTTGTATGACAGAATCAAAATTTCACATAGAAGAGACATACTGTTGCACTCTGAACAATGGTTCCTATCCCAAGTCTCCATTTCATGCCGTGAAAATCTGTAAACCCAAACATAGCTAACTGAGAGAAGACAATCCTGTTGTACTGCTTCACTGTCTGAGCTGAAGCAAAACAGACACAACCTTACACTCCCCATCTGACTCCAGGTAAAAACCAGTTGCTGAAGTTGTTGAGATAAATGCTGGGGTGTGATTGGTTGTTCCAGGGACGTCCCAGACAGCCCCACGGCTACGGGCTTCTGCTGTGTGGTATTGCAGGCGGCATCGGCTCAGGAGTGTGAGGACATCGTCAGCCGCGTAGGTAAGACACACACGTCTCAGCAGTCTCAAGGAAGTATCATTTGTCACAGGTTCTAGCCTGCCCATACCTGGAGCTTTGCGTGTGTGAGTGTGTGTGTGTGTGTGTCAAGTATGTACATTAAATTAGCCTATCCTTGCACAGAAATTTTATTTTAGTGCAAGGTTTTTTATCAGTGTGACTAAACAACAGATTATGGACTCTTCAGCAGAAAACATTTTTTTTTTTTTTTTTTTTTTGTGATTTCCTATTGGTTACCTTAAGTCAGATTTACACACATACTTATACATACATAGTTACATGAAGACTCACAAAAGGATGCATGTCTCAGCATGCTGTGCACGTTTAGCGGGTATTTAGTGGGAAACATCTGCCAGTTCCCAACTGATATTCACAGAATGCCTTGAGGCATTAGTTCTCACAACCCCACCTGCCCTGCATTGTCTAAGCCTACATCTGTCCCTACCACTGAGATGATACTTTAATTTAATACTCTTCTGGAGGAATTAAGAATTCTACTGGAGTTTGTTGAGGTTTATAGAGCAATCACATACGGGGCATGAACATGACGGTCTCAACTTCCACTGCTATGCAGATGACATCCAACTCTATCTTACCACTCCCTCTCCCTCTGACCCCCCACCACGCTCCCTCACTGAATGCCTCTCTGACTTCAAATTATGGATGCAAAACAATTTTCTCAAGCTCAACACAGACAAAACCAAAATTCTGCTGATTGGCCCTAAAAGCATCCTCACCAAATCTCCCCATCTCACTCTCAACATTGATGGCTCATCTGTCCACTCCACCCCTGTTGTTAAAAACCTTGGCATTCACCTTGACTCCACCCTTAGCTTTGATCCTCATATCAAATCACTCACTAAGATTGCTTTTTTTCACCTCCGTAACATTGCACGCCTCCGACCCTTCCTCTCTGCTAGTGATGCAGACTTTGGTTCACTCTTTCATCATGTCCCGTTTAGATTACTGCAACTCACTTTTCCTTGGTCTCCCCACTAAAACCCTTCAAAGTCTACAATATATTCAAAACTCTGCAGCTAAGCTCCTCACCCATACCAGACGATCAGCACACATCACCCCCATTCTCCATCAACTCCATTGGCTACCAGTTCCGTCCCGGATCAAATACAAAGTACTACTACTCACCTTCAAAGCCCTCCACAACCTTGCTCCCCCCTACATCTGCGACCTCCTGACCCCTTACACTCCTTCCCGCTCACTCAGATCCTCTGACCAAAACCTCTTGGCTATCCCCCGCTCCAGACTCTCCACCCTGGGTGGCAGGTCCTTCAGTGCCTTGGCCCCCAAACTCTGGAACTCCCTCCCCCAACCCCTTCGTGCCTGTCCTTCTCTTCCTTTCTTCAAAGCACATCTCAAGACCTTTCTGTTTAATGACCACTTCTCCTCCACCCAACACATAGTTCCTACAGATAACTTGTCTTTGTTGTATTGTTTTGTTTGTTTGTTATTGTATTTCCCTGCCGTTGTCTCTGTTGTATTGTTTGTTTGTTTGTTATTGTGTTTCCCTGCCTTCCTACTATGTAAAGCGACCTTGGGTTTGAGAAAGGCGCTATATAAAATAAACTTATTATTATTATTTATTATGACACTAGTACTTTAATAGCCTGATGTAGGATAGATGTGCATACACGTATAATTTCACACACACACACACATTATTGTCAAGTCTTTTATTTGCCCTTACCTTTAATCCTACCTCTTCCTTTGTATGTTTCAGTGTGTGTTCCCTTTGTTATTAAATTAGGAAAATTTTGAAAAGAAAAGAACATATAACTTGTAGCAAAAGCACTAGGCCTACAATAAAGTAAAACAAATGTTTGCCCCCCATAAGAAAAATTGAGAACCACTGCCATAAAGGTATCGCAATACAGACATTGTTAAAAAAGGGTTTTGATTACACACTAACATGTCAGCCTAGCCTAGAAATCTAGACACGCCCCTAGCGGCAGCAAATTACATTTGCTGCCAGGGCTAGTCTAGCAACTCTCCGTTGGCTTGTGAGCTCCAGAAATTGAAACTTAATCAGGCCAATGAAATCGTGTATGGAGTCGTTTGGTGGGCTTAACATAATGATTGATGGCAGAGTTGCAACGGTTTGGCTTGAATTCCCTGCTACTTGAAAGCAAATATCCTATTACGTACAGAGGGAATTTGAAAGACAACTGATTATCCCGCCCCTCGGACTGAGCACTGCCAACGTCGAGTGCCCAGACCCTACATTTTAATGTGGGTCTGGCTCGCCAGGCTAATGTCAGCCAGCAGAAATAGGTTAATGCTTTCAATTAGTATAGGCTCTGCTGGCAGACTGGCAAAAGGGTGGTCCCAATCACTTATTTTAAACAGTGCAGCAACAGGAGGAGCAGCCATTTAGTCTTAGTAAATAGTTAGCATCTTAAACTGTTAACCACCTATAATCTATAATCATATAAACTGATTAACACCAACTTCTTGCCTTTGCAGCTGCCGGATTCAAGCATACAGAATGGTCTGTATGAGGAAACCCTGCCAGCCGAAGACCAACCATGTGTTAGTGCCAAGCCAAAGGCGGTCCAGTATCCATGTATATAATACCCTTCCCATTTAAGTTTTATTGAACCCCATATAGATGTGAATGTCTACCAACCACTGACAAACAAATATGGACAAGTTCACCAGCCACTTCATAGTAAATCATTATTTTTGCATATGAACCCAACAACCATTGTATTTTATCAGCATTTGGCTGGTGCCAAGTTCACCCCCTGGGTACAGGTATTACCTGTTTGAAAGAAATTCCAAACTCCAGCGATACTATGATAAACCATAGCCGTTTTTAACAAGTGCCAAAAACAAGTCGAAGTTTAAAATAAAAACCACAAAAGCAAAAGCCGTCTGGTTTGACCCATGTCGTTTAATAGAAAGTCTACAATGTGATAACATTTTCATAAATAGTATTCAATGTAGCTGCCAAGTTTTATATTGGAAAAAAAATAAAAATGACAAAAAGCAATCAATATACAATTTCTCCAAGACCCAAGTTGGAACACAGAAAATGAGGTGAAGTTAAACAGACTGCCAGTCAAAGAGTTATTGCATGAAGAGAGCCTTTGAACCCCAATGGCAGGTCAGCAACACCCATCACATTCTAACAGAGAACACCATCTGAGCAACCTGATCCTTTACCAAAAGGCCTCATTCAACAAGATGGAATGTGTGCTGTGCCTTGCCACTCAGGACGAGGACATTTTAAAAAAAGCCCGATTCCCAGACTAAATCCAGTTCTGATCTGGTCAATCCATGTGGGAACTAGGACAGAACTGGACAAGACCCAGTCCTGAACCCACCACCTGGGAGCAGGTCTGAACCAATCAGTCACTCACTCTAAAACATGTCAAGTTGCAGAATGACACCTTTTGATCTGGTCTATAAACACATAGGAACAGAATAGGTACAAGAAATAAAAATGTCCACAAACAAAAATAGTGTGAAATATGATAAATATGATGAATCCCCCTGAAAGGGTCCCATGGCTGGCATCTTAAGCCCTCTCTCCCCTTATTCTGCGAGCCAGCTGGATGTCCTTGGGCATGATGGTCACCCTCTTGGCATGGATGGCACACAAGTTGGTGTCCTCAAACAGACCCACAAGGTATGCTTCGCTGGCCTCCTGCAGGGACAAAAAAAAAAAAAAAAAAAGCACATGACATGTTAGCCAGTACTCTTCATCTAAAGCCAGCAATACAAGCGCTTCACAAATTTTAGCATGCAACACAACCCAATGTACTACAACAGTAAAACTTTAAGATCATACTTGTGCAACCACAATGCACTAGTTTAGAATAGGGAGTCTAGCGTTCTATACACTTGTGCAACCACATACACACCTGAAGGGCGCCAATGGCCGCGCTCTGGAAACGCAGGTCGGTCTTGAAGTCCTGAGCAATCTCTCGCACCAAGCGCTGGAAGGGCAGCTTGCGGATCAGCAGCTCAGTAGACTTCTGGTAGCGCCTGATTTCCCTCAAGGCTACGGTACCGGGCCTGATAAGAGATTACATTTAACGTTACATGGGCATGACAAAAAATCTTTGAATGTACAAAGACACGGCACAGTGGCTAGACTCAAGAACTGATGGAAGTTGATGTACCTGTAACGATGGGGCTTCTTGACTCCACCGGTGGAAGGCGCGCTCTTCCTGGCAGCCTTTGTGGCTAGCTGCTTCCTTGGCGCCTTTCCTCCAGTTGACTTACGAGCGGTCTGCTTGGTACGAGCCATCTTTTAATCTGCCAAACAATTAACAAAATTATGAATGTTAGGTCACAATCACAAGAGTAATGTTTAGGTAAAGTGATTCACGACGAGACCCAAGTGAGGACAGGTAGCACGGCTAGCCATCAGCTTTGGTGGCGCTACCATGTAGGACTATCTAACGTTATATCGCTTGGCAAATGCTTGCCAAAAACATTGATGTTGAAATCTTACCGCCTATTGTACATTTTTGAAGTCAAGTTAACGTTGCTTAAAAAAAAAAATCCACCGACAAACATCTGAGAACCGGAGAATTGTCTGCCCCTCCCCCACCTCGAACAAACCGGGGAAGGGTGCTAATGGATAGGATTGCTAGTGCTAGCTAGCCTGGCTTAGCAACTTCAGCTAGGACCGTTTCAAACGGAGGTCTTTTCTATTTTGTCCTCCTTCCTAATGTTCAGACAGGCCTACTTCCTTGCGTTACGTAAAGACCGGACTGTCTTTGTTTAGTTAATCAACCCTGATATATACACACAAAATCAGCTAGCCAACGTGTACTCATTTCCATTTTAAAACTTAACATTAAAACGCTAACTATACCATTTGCCGGACTTAAGTTAATCGGACATGATGAAATAAGTAACCCATGGTCCTACTCCACCAGACGCTAGTGCGAAGACACCATTGACGACAGCTAGGCAGCCACCTTCGCTAGAAATACCCGCTTGATTGAGGCTAGCAAGCTAACAGTCAACAGCTAATGTTCAAATATCTAAACGTTAACGTCACCGCCTCACTTCCATACTGAAAATGTGTACATTTCCCATATTTGGTTGAAGGCTCATTCAAACTCAATTGACTCATTTGCCTTTGATTATATAAAACGGACCTCTTCTTCGACCCCCAACAACAGCTGACGGTTTGCCAAATCGCCACCAAACGTTAGGTTTACATTTAGCATAGCTAGTAACGTTAGCATTAAAAAACCAATGAAGATATTGATTTTTTTTTTTTTTTTAAAGGTCAGTTACCTAAACATACGTTTTTAACGATATTAAGAAATAAGACTTACTTCTTTCAATGTTTCGCGTAATCCTAAGAATCCAAGAGCCGTGGGGTCTGAAGGGACACCAATGAGTAACCAGGGTAAAGGATGTGTGTAACAAAAGTGTGCGAAGCGTGGTATTTATTCGTGTAGCATCAAATGACGTCAACCGTTTTTTTTCTACTGCCTGATGCTGATTGGTCTATGATATTAAATGACAGCGCGTGTATCCTATTAGTCATTGGTTATATATTAAACTTGTATGTAAATGTAAATCGTCATTATCTGTAGTCTGTCTGTTGACAATTGTTTAAGAGCATGCATTTCAAACCAAAGCTTGGTTAAAATTGAGTGTGTAATAATTGCATAGTCATCTGTAAAAGCCTACCACACACTCCGGGTAAACAGTGATTTAGTCTGTATTATAGGTGATACAAAAATAAACCAATGTTAATACCCGTAACAATGGGAACGACGTTATTGCGATGTACAGTGTTCGACAATTTCTCAATTTCTTTCTGTCTTGAACGTGCTGAACAATTTGAAAAAAATTGTTTTGAACCAAGTCAATATTTGTCAGAGGTCCCGTGACTAAGGACTTCCTCTTCCCCTTGTCATGCGCAAGCGCAGTAGGGAAAAGAATGCGGACCTACAAGCTGACACAAATTTAAATAGTTTGATAGCTCGCATGTCAGGAAAATGTCGAAAACACCCCTGCAGTCCAATTCTTCTGTTGGTTCTGCAACCAGCGTTGGAGTTTCGTCCTCCTCTTCCTCCTCCCCAGCAGGTGGCTCGACGTCTCCCGCGAACGTGTTGCACGTACAGCCTGAGAAACCACAACATTACACGTACGTACCCAAACACACCCTCACGTCCACACACACGTTTAGGTCCAAACACCTGACGTTACCAAAAACAACTCATGAGGGGTTCTACTTTGACGTATTGACCGTATTTTGGACACACTTACTCATAGTGGAACGAAGAGTGTTGACTATTAACAGCATGGGTCTCCAGAGGCCTACGACGCTCCGCCAGTGCTGCACGTAAACAATCAACTGTTTTGGAGTTGGCTAAAGTTAGCCTAAAGTATGAGCAAACCTTTTGTTAATAAATGCTAAATGTGATTATCAGAGCACCCAAATCACCACAGTGGATGAAGTAAAACTATAATGATATGATGTATTTGGCTATTTATAGAGGAACCGAAAGTGTAACCAACGGTGATGCATAATAGCCCGTGTCACGTCAGTACATCAGTGGTAGCCTGTCGAGGGCCCACAACATATCCTACTTTGTCAAATAATAATCTAAGGTAATAATCACCATTGTGCACAGTACATTGTCTGATTGTTGTTTGTATTTTAAGGCAATGAGGATCTACGCCCTGTCCATAGCAGCAGACCCAATGTTCTTATGATGCATAGCCTGTTAACAAGTGTGTGTGTGTAGTAAGGCCAAATATTTTTGAAAGGATGATCAAACGGCCTCTGTAGACAAAGTTATGGTTACTCAAGTATAATGTACTGTGTGGTCTCCCTTTGTTATATTTATGCATGCACTAATCAGTATTGTATTAATTATACTCCGTCTGTATGGATTGATTGATTGTTTATTGTCAAGTGAGTCAAGTGCTCTTCCTGTCAACTCTATTGAAAGGTATTGAGATTTATTATTGTTTTTTCTTTCTCTCCATCTCTTCATCATCTCTCTCTGTCCCTCTTAGATACCTGAAAGAGTTCAGGACTGAACAGTGTCCTCTCTTCGTGCAGCACAAATGCACTCAGCATCGCCCATTTGCCTGTTTCCATTGGCACTTCCTCAACCAGCGCCGACGACGACCCATCCGTCGCCGCGACGGCACCTTCAATTACAGTCCCGATGTGTACTGCACCAAATACGACGAGGGTACGGGCAACTGCCCCGACGGAGACGAGTGAGTAACCAGCCTCACACGGAACCGTCACCCACAGAACCGTTACAATGTTGCCCTCTTGGAAATAGGTTGATTTGGATTATTCTGAAGGGTTTCTGTACTACAACTTTATGTTGTTTTAGATCTTTAGTTATAAAGCAACAAGAAACTTCAAAAACCTTAGTGATGCTATGTATGGGTGCAGGAACAAACATGAGTGAGTTGCTAAACCTACTGGACTGGGACAGTCATAATGCCCTCTTAAAAAAGGTTCATTTGGACCATTGTGAAGAGATCCTGTAGAACCATTTTACTGACCATTTAAGACCTTGAATTACCATATGTTTGTGATGTAAAGCACATTGAGTTGCCTTGGGTATAAAATGTGCTTTACAGATAAAGCTGCCTTGCCTTGCTGTAATTGAATCGTGTGCGGAACAAAGAACTTTAACTGTTTTTGAAAGAAATATGTGAGACTAGTTTCTTAAAAAAAAAAAAAAAAAAAAAAAAACAAAGCAACATTGTTATCAAGCGTTTGGATTTGGATATGCCTCCATATTTATCAGGTTTACTACTAATTTGCTCAAATGTGTGGACAGGAAACAGACTTCTTCCTTACCAAGGGAACATGAACCAAGTAATATAATGGTGTTATTCATTAGTAAATAATTTATTTGGTATTGCAGCAAGAATGTGGGTGGGTTTACATCTACAGCAACTCTTCAAATGGATGTATAACTTCAGAGCTAGTTGAGAGAGTTTTGGAGACATATAGTCTTCTGTATACACATTATATGTCCTATATCTAATGCAGTCTTTTGCTATGTTTGACCAGACTGTCCATTTGTCACATGCATTCTTAAACTAGAGAGGATAGTTTTCATATTTGAACAAAATTCAGGCACTGAATTAGCATCTCACACTTCAATCACACAAGTGTTTGGAATAAGTATATTTCTCTGTCTACGAATTAAATTGTTATCAGACCATATATGGAATCTTGGTCGGAATTCTATGGCTGAATGGATGTTCTCAGGTGGCTGTCGTCCTGTTATGATGATTGGCGGAACAATATACCATGCACGGTCCTGATTGGTCTACCACATTAGGGAGTTCAGAGAGCCGTTTACACATTTCCAGAGATTTTCTAGAAAAATGTGGAATGTTGCACTTCTTTTACAGATGAAAAACGGCTCCCATTCAGAATAGATCTTTCACAAAAGTGCACCTGGGACTTTTAACTGTCTCAGTTTGGGAAAGCTAGGTGGCCATATTGTTCTTGAGAACATGCAAATTGCTGCTCCATTAACACCACACATAGCAGTCCTGTCAAATCAACGAGCAACTAACTACAAACACTTAGCACCCTTGCAAGCAGCATACATGTGTGGAATGAGAGCACTGGAAATGAGTTGATGTGCTAGATGGTATAACTTTGAACTTAACATCACCTTGCATATTAAGTGTCCCCCCCCCCCCCCTTCATTTTCTCTTGTCCCCCCCCCCCATCTCCCCCAGGTGTCCGTTTCTGCACCGGACGGCGGGGGACACGGAGCGACGGTACCACCTGCGCTACTATAAGACGGGCTCCTGCATCCACGAGACGGACGCCAAGGGCCACTGCAGTAAAAACGGTCCCCACTGTGCCTTCGCTCACGGATCACATGACCTGCGTAGCCCCGTCTATGACATCCGGTACATACATAGAGCCTGTATACACACACATGTGTGTATTAGGCCTCAGGCGTATGCACACACACAAACAAACACACACACACACAGACACAACTGTGCATATTAGGTCTGAGCTGTGCCCCGACCTCCCCACTACACATACAAATACAAATATATACACAGTTCATTGTCACTTCCTCAGAAAGAAGCAGGAATGATGACCTGGGCTACAAGCATAAACACACACACACACACACACACACACACACACAAAGGATATTGTAAATGACTGTTCCTCTAGGAAAAATTGGTCCTAGATTCTCAAAACTGGATCAGCATGTGCACTCAAATACACTCACACACACACTCACACACACACTCACACTCACACACACACACACACACACACACACACACACACACACTCACACTCACACGGCTTACAGTGTCCTCCACATTTTCTGTCACAACTTTTGTCACTTATCTGAGTCTCACAATGAAAACAATGATGAAAAATCCAACCTTGAAGAGGAAGATATATATTATTATTTTTTTTTTTTTTTTAAGTAAATTATTGGCACCCCTGCTTTTAAGCCTCTTTTAGGCAATGGAACAGCTGCTAGTCTTCTCCTATGACAGTCCATCAAGTTGTAGGATACAAAGAGAGGGGTTGAGACCATTCCTCACTACAGAGCGTCTCCAGATTAGCCAGATGCCTACTGTAGGTCCTCTCATGTGCATTCTCCCCTTTATCTCACTGCACTGTCAGATCAGGGACTGAGATAGCAATGGCAGAACCTTGAGTTTGTGTTTAGCGGGACATTTTTTTGTTGATCTAGGCTCTTATATAGAAATATGTTTTGGTTCATTGACCTACTGGATGATCCGATCATGACCCCCGTCTTGGCAGAGACCGATTTTGATTTAAAATGGCCAGGTATTTCATGGAGTTCATAATACCATTTACCCTAATGAGGCCCTCAAGGCCCCCACAACAACAGACCCTCCACCATACTGATCAGTAGGCATAGGGTCCTTCTCAGGATAGCAATCCTTCTATGTGCACCAAACCCACCTGCAGTGTGTGTTGTCAAAAAGCTCAATTTTCATTTAATCTGACCTTAAAACATAATTCAGGCAAAGGCCCAATAACATTTACCAAAAATCCAGCCTTTCTGTTTTGTAATTAAATGACAAGAAAGACTCTTTCCTAACATGTTGTTAATCTGTAAAATAATCTGAATTACTCTGAAGTTTTTTTGGAGACTTGGTGACCCCAAGATGCTACTTTTCTCCTCAACAGCGATCCTTAGAGATTTTTCTGTCTTTCTATCTTTCTATTATCATTCTCCCAACTGTGCTTGGGGCCAAAGTAAACATGGGTACAGGCAAGTTTATTGGAATTCCTCAATTGTTTTAGCTGTAATATGTAATATCTTCAGGCAAGGCAAAACTGTTTCATTTTTGTAGTCATCCCCTGACTTAGAGGAGGGGTTATCACACTCTCTCAAATACATTTCAGTTGTGTATTCTCTTGTCTTTCCCATGTTGAACAATGTCTAGGGCATCTGACCTCTGTGTTGCTTTATTTGCATGCCTTAGCGAAACATGAAGCCATGGAATACAGCTTGAAAGTTTATAGACTCTGATTAACTTAATGAAGCTGAATATGAATATGAATATGAATGGAAACAAGTTTTTTTAAGTATATTTGTTGGGCTTTTTGGCTTTATTTGTATAGGACAGTGAAGATTAAGACATGAAGTAAGTGGGAGAGAGATGGGGTGGGACCGGGATATGACCGCAGGTCGGATTTGAACCTGGGTTCCCGTGGGCACTTGGACCCGTATATGGTACGAACGCTGTAGCCTGTCGTGCCACAGCACCCCCTGTGCCACAGCACCCCCTGTCGTGCCACAGCACTCAAATCAAGTTTGAGTCCCATTTTGGCAGCCGTGGCCTATTGGTTAGCACTTCGGACCTGTAACCGGAGGGTTGCCGGTTCGAACCCCGACCAGTAGGCACGGCTGAAGTGCCCTTGAGCAAGGCACCTAACCCCTCACTGCTCCTCGAGCGCCGCTGTTGATGCAGGCAGCTCACTGCGCCGGGATTAGTGTGTGCTTCACCTCACTGTGTGCTAAGTGTGTTTCACTAATTCACGGATTGGGATAAATGCAGAGACCAAATTTCCCTCATGGGATCAAAAGAGTATATATACTTAAACTTGTAACTGAATGCCCATGTGTCCTTGAGAGTAGGGAGATGCATTTTGTAACTGAATGCCCATGTGTGCTTGTGCGTAGGGAGATGCATTTTGTAACTGAATGCCCATGTGTGCTTGTGCGTAGGGAGATGCATTTTGTAACTGAATGCCCATGTGTGCTTGTGTGGGGAGATGCATTTTGTAACTGAATGCCCATGTGTGCTTTAGCGCAGGGAGATGCATTTTGTAACTGAATGCCCATGTGTGTGCAAAGAGGGAGATGCATTTTGTAACTGAATGCCCATGTGTGCTTGTGCGTAGGGAGATGCATTTTGTAACTGAATGCCCATGTATGCTTGTGCGTAGGGAGATGCAGGTGCTGGAGGCCCAGGCGGGTGCTGGCTGCGGGGAGGGCGGAGTCGGGGAGGCCCAATCAGGGCTGGCGGCCAGCACCGCCCTCATCGAGAGGATCCTCAGCGAGGAGCCGCGCTGGCAAGGTACGCGTGCTTTACACACACTAGCCACTGCGTGCTTTACACACACTGCATCAGTACACCAGCCTTACAAGGGATGCATGCTTTACACACACTGCATCAGTACACCAGCCTTACAAGGGATGCATGCTTTACACACACTGCATCAGTACACCAGCCTTACAAGGGATGCATGCTTTACACACACTGCATCAGTACACCAGCCTTACAAGGGATGCAAGCTTTACACACACTGCATCAGTACACCAGCCTTACAAGGGATGCATGCTTTACACACACTGCATCAGTACACCAGCCTTACAAGGGATGCAAGCTTACAAGGGATGCGTGCTTTACACACACTGCATCAGTATGCATGCTTTACACACACTGCATCAGTATGCATGCTTTACACACTCTGCATTATTACATCAGTACACTGCTAAACCAGTACTTACCAATACACACACACACACACACACACACACAGGCAGAGATACTTATTTCTTATTTAACAGAATGTATATATCAGTACGTCAGTACTATGCTGAACCAGTACTGCCCCAAACACACACACACACACACACACACACACACACACACACACACACACGCAGGCAAGGTACGCCTTGTTTACACACTACATCAGTACATCAGTACAATGCTGAACCAGTTCTGCTCCAAACACACACACACACACACACTCAGTACTTATTTCTTATTTAACAGAATATTTTAACAGTAATATTTAATATTAGATTTTCAAAATATTCATGTAAGGCACTTTCAGTTCCCTGCATTTCTGTGTAGTGTGTAGAGGTTGAGTTGAAGTGACATCTGTGAGTGACCGTAGAGATGTCTGTTAGAAATGTCTGTCTGCAGGATGTTTTGACCCCTCTCTTGCTTTCTCTCTCGCCCACCCTGTTGTTTGCTTCTATCCTTTCATTTCCCTTTCTATGTATTCGTCTGGACTATGGTTGCCTAGACAACAGCTATGTCTTATCCCACTATAAAACGGAACTGTGCAAGAAGCCGCCGCGGCTCTGTCGCCAAGGATACGCCTGCCCCTACTACCACAACAGCAAAGACCGCCGGCGCAGCCCACACAAACACAAATACAGGTGTGTAGTTATCAGTTAGAATTCTAAGTTATTATCACAGCCCACACAAACACAAATACAGGTGTGTAGTTATCAGTTAGAATTCTAAGTTATTATCATAACACAAACACAAATACAGGTGTGTAGTTATCAGTTAGAATTCTAAGTTATTATCACAAACACAAATACAGGTGTGTAGTTATCAGTTAGAATTCTAAGTTATTATCACAGCCCACACAAACACAAATACAGGTGTGTAGTTATCAGTTAGAATTCTAAATTATTAACACAAACACAAATACAGGTGTGTAGTTACCAGTTAGAATTCTAAGTTATTATCACAGCCCACACAAACACAAATACAGGTGTGTAGTTATCAGTTAGAATTCTAAGTTATTATCACAAACACAAATACAGGTGTGTAGTTATCAATTAGAATTCTCAATTATTATCACAGCCCACACAAACACAAATACAGGTGTGTAGTTATACAGGTGTGTAGTTATCAGTTAGAACTAAGTTTCTTTACAAACACAAATAGCCAAGTTAGAACACAAACACAAATACAGGTTTGTGGGTTTAGTTATCAGTTAGAATTCTAAGTTATTAACACAAACACAAATACAGGTGTGGTTATCAGTTAGAATTACAAGTTATTAACACAACACAAATACAGGTTTGTAGAAGTTTATCAGTTAGAATTTAAGTTATCACAGCAAACACAAATACAGGTATTGGTTATCAAACACAAATACAAGTTATTATCACAGCCCACACAAATGGTTGTGTAGTTATCAGTTAGAATTCTAAGTTATTATCACAACCCCACACAAACACAAATACAGGTGTAGTTATAGTTAGAATCTAAAAGTTATTATAGAAGTTTCAGTTAATTCTAAGTTATTATCACAAACACAAATACAGGTGTGTAGTTATCAGTTAGACATTAACACAAACACAAATACAGGTGTGTAGTTATCAGTTAGAATTTCTATTAACACAATTACAGGTGTGTAGTTATCAGTTAGAATTCTAACAGCCCACACAAACACAAATACAGGTGTGTAGTTATCAGTTAGAATTCAGGTGTGTGTAGTTATCTAAGTTATTATCACAGTTATTAACACAAACACAAATACAGGTTTGTAGTTATCAGTTAGAATTCTAAGTTATTTACAGCCCACACAAACACAAATACAGGTGTGTAGTTATCAGTTATCAGTTAGAATTCAAATACAGGTGTTATTATCACAAACACAAATAACACAAATACAGGTTTACAAGGTTTGTAGTTATCAGTTAGAATTCTAAGTTATTATCACAGCCCACACAAACACAAATACAGGTGTGTAGTTATCAGTTAGAATTCTAAGTTATTAACACAAACACAAATACAGGTTTGTAGTTATCAGTTAGAATTCTAAGTTATTAACACAGCCCACACAAACACAAATACAGGTGTGTAGTTATCAGTTAGAATTCTAAGTTATTATCACAAACACAAATACAGGTGTGTAGTTATCAGTTAGAATTCTAAGTTATTATCACAGCCCACACAAACACAAATACAGGTGTGTAGTTATCAGTTAGAATTCTAAGTTATTATTATCACAGCCCACACAAACACAAATACAGGTGGTGTGTAGTTAACACAAACACAAATACAGGTTTGTAGTTATCAGTTAGAATTCTAAGAACCCACACAAACACAAATACAGGTGTGTAGTTATCAGTTAGAATTCTAAGTTATTATCACAAACACAAATACAGGTGTGTTATATACTCGCAGTCATACGTTACTATCACAAATACAGCTGTGTAATAAACTCCCTATCTAACAGTCATAAGTTAGTATGCACAGTCATAAATACAGTAATCACAATGTGATTTTGTTTCATGTTATGTCATGGTCTTAAATGCAAGCGAAACTTATTGCGTAAAACGGATGAAATGACAAAAACATCAAAGTGCAGGTGATGTCAACACAGACAATGAACCGAAACGAGGCGAGAACAGAAAATGGAGGGAAACTGAAAAGAGGGGAAGTGACACGTGAGAGATGAGGGCGGGGTCAGAGAGCATAAACAAAGAACACATGGCAGACGAGTTACACAACACACAGCAAGGACAAAGACGAGGGCAGCTGAACTAAAGCGGGGAGCGGAGACGAGTGGAGAAACTTGGTTGCTGTCCATAAATTACATGTCATAGTTTTAATGGGGAGTAGGTCAAATAATATGTGAATGTAAACAAAACCATTTTTATTTGGAGGAGAGTTCCACAGGTGTCCTTTAATGCTGGATGATGTGCTCTTAATGTGTGTGTGTGTATGTGCGTGTGTGTGTGTGTGTTTGCGTGTGTGTTTGTGTGTGTGTGTGCGTATGTGTGTGTGTGTGTGGCGTGTGCGTGCGTGTGTGTGTGTGTGTGTGTGTGCGTGTGCGTGTGTGCGTGCGTGTGTGTGCAGAGCTTTGCCCTGTCCAGCGGTTAAACATAGCGATGAGTGGGGAGACCCAAGCAAGTGTGAGAGCGCGGAGGCCTGCCAATACTGTCACACACGCACCGAGCAGCAGTTTCACCCAGAGGTAAAACACACACACACACACACACACACACATGCATACATACACACACACACATACATACACACACACACACACATACATACATACATATATATATATGGTTGGCTATAGCTTTATCTCTCCTTAATGCGAGTGACTGTGATTGGCTATAGCTTTATCTCTCTTTTATGTGTACGACTGATTGGCTGTAGGTTCATCTCTCCTTTATATGAGTGACTGTGATTGGCTGTAGCTTCATAACTACTCTGTGTGAATGATTGTGATTGGAGGTGCTTGTTTGTGGTCGATGACTTTCAGTTCTCTCTGTCTGCAGATCTATAAGTCCACCAAGTGTAATGATATGCAGCAATGTGGCAGCTGCCCTAGAGGACCGTTCTGTGCCTTTGCCCATGTGGAGAGTAAGACACACACACACACACACACACACACACACACACACACACACACACCTTCACGTACACTACTCGCTTACACAATGAGAATAATAGTAATAGTAATAATAATAATAAGCTTTATTTGTATAGCAACTTTCATACACAGAATGCAGCTCAAAGTGCTTTACATTGGGAAGGTTTGGATGGTGATTTTGATACCACAGATTAATGGAGACCCAGTCTGACAATGGAGGGAAAATCCAGAACAAAGTTTTATTTATAATGATGTATAACATCATGACATAACACAGCTTGTAGCACCCAATAAAATGTCTGAACCAATAATGTAATAACTTTTTGCCAATAATGTAATAAGTTATTACGTTATGGCTATTACGTTATCAGTTGAAGTGTGTGAAAGCTTAACGTGTGTGACAGCCGTGCCTTTTAGCTCAGTACACAATTCAACATCATCATCATCATCATCATCAATAATCTTATCTCCGAGAGAGAGAGTAGGGGATGTTTGTATAGTCATGTTTTTAAGCAGCTATTTAAAGTACACTGCCATGGTGACATTGTATATCCAGTTAATAAACCTTAAATAAACCTTATTGGCCGTTACTACATTATTGGCTACATTGGCTACACACCTAAAGATCCACCAGCTGCTCTAACTGGACAAGGAAATAGTTAGGGTTTAAAGGTGCTCTAAGTGATGCTATGCGTTAAGGCTTAAGTATCCTTCCAGCCATTGGCCATCCCATCTTACGTGGACCACTCTGATTAGTGCCAAGTTGCAATCTGGAGCAGATAGCTACTAACACAGGGGTTGTACCCATGCAGAACAGTGAAACACTGCAAAAGCATGATATTCCCTCGTATCTGTAAACACACAGTCACACACAGATATACACAGGGACAGTACAGGAACAGAATGAAATAACAACAGGCATCTCATATGTGGAAGAACCCATAACAGAAATCAGGACATAAGTTACTTATGAACATAACAATCATGAGATTATTATTATTATTATTATAATTATAAGTTCTGAATCCAATGCTCTCAGCAACATACCAACACACAGTCTCAGGCATAAACATTTTCACCAACGTCAGAAACATTCCACTGGCTGAGTATGATCACATATGTACATGTGTAACTCTCTTGTGGATCTCATATGTACATGTGTGTCTCTCTTGTGATCTCATATGTACATGTGTGTCTCTTTTGTCACAGAATCCACATACACAGAACAGACATCATGACCTGAGGATGTGCACGCTGCACACTGCCAACACATACTCACATACTAGATTAGCTTTGTTATACTCTATAATATAGCAAATGTATTCATAATTCCTTGAAAGTTTTAGCAGTATAGACTCTATATTTTCATACTAAAATGAAATCTATTGTATCTGTATATAATTACATTACTATACTGTGTGTATTTCTATACTGCACTATTTTCATTGTAATATTACTATAATGCTCCAGTATTATAGTAACTGTAAGCAAAGTAAATAATGAGAATTCTATAACCCCCTGCCCCCTCCTGCTTTCTGCCCTCCAGAGCCCCCCATCAGTGATAGCTCCCCCCTGCCCACGCCCTCCTCCCCCCTGCCCCACGTTGGGGCCAGCGTGCTCCCCGGAGACGACCCAGGCAGCGGGGTGGCAGAGCAGGGGCTGCTGGGTAGGGTCCTGTGTGAGGAGGTGCTGCCTCTGGACGGGCCCGTCTCCCCCTGGGCAGGTGAGGGCGGCTACGGCAGGGCACCCGGCTTCGAGCGCGAGGATCAGGTGAGCGACGCCGAACTGACCGCACGGCTATGCTTGACGTGCTTTAGTGTAGTTAATGTAGGTATATTTTTACGGCTGAGTTGCCTTTATTGTGATAGGACAGTGATAGATTGACAGGAAGTGAGTGGGAGAGAGATGGGGTGGGATCGGGAATGACCCGAGCTGGACCCGTGGACACTTGGACCTGAATATGGTACGGGCGTTGTAGCTAGTCACACCACAGTGCCCCCCTACATCATGGCTTTTCTCTGGATTAAATATTGGGTTGATTTTTGGCCCCAGCTGTGGCGCAACTGGCTGGGGCACCTGCACCTTACGCCGGCGACCCGGGTTCGATTCCCGCCCCGTGGTCCTTTCCGGATCCCACCCCTGCTCTCTCTCCCACTCACTTCCTGTCACTCTCCACTATACTGTCGCATTAAAGGCATAAAAGCCCAAAAAATATACTTACATTTTTTTTTTTAAACAAAGTAAGCACCATACCCTTAACTGCCATACCGTCTGTGGTGTTAAATGTGGAGGATGACACCGTGGTGTAAATCATTCCATACGATGAAGATCTCAGCAATGATTGGTTCAGGGTTAAATCATTAGTTTCCATGGCAATGTTACACCCACAGGGAGAGCACAACAGAAGAAGATTTTGCTGACCGTTCTGTGTTTTTGTCTTGTGATATTGTTGTTATTTATTGTTTAGTGTTAAAAATGTCCTTATCTGTTGCACTTTTTCTTCTTCACCGTGGGATAGAGAGAAACACGATTTATAATTCCTCTGCATGTCTACTATATGTGAAGAATTTGACAATAAAGCTGACTTTGACTTTGAGTGAGAGTGCAGAGCAGAGTTGAACCTCAGTATTGTTTTATCCAATCAAAACAGCCCAAAAGCGAAATGCAGGCCATCAAGGCTTGGCAGAAAAGCACAGACTTGCGTGTTGAGTATTCCCACAGTGATGTGTGGTGATGCCGGCAGTAGCAGGTGTGTTAGGAACTCATTTTCGTTTCCTCTCTTCTCTCCTCTCAGGCCAAGCAGAAGGGCTTCTCCTTGGAGCGGCTCAAAGACCTGGGCCGCCAGCACAGCAAACAGGTACCACTACTACTGCCCCCTGCTGGCTTGGAGTCATTTCTCTGCAAATTCGCAACACCGTTTAACTTACAGCTCTAAGTGTTTGAAGGGAGCCATGTACTGTATGTATTTATTTATGCATGGGAAAGAAAGAGCACTGTATTCTCACTGTGTTACTTCATGGAATAAAATATGACATGCGCTGCCATTTGCAAGTTTGGACTCCTTTTAAATTTCCATGGCAATCCATGATAGGGTTTTCAGAAAATCAGTTAGCCTTTTAAAATGATAAACTAAAATAATAAACAAGGCCATTTTTAAGTGACTTTGACAATGTTGGAAGCCGTGATAAAACCTGTTTATGGTTATCGGTATATGGCACACTTATGGGCGACTTACAGTATAGGAACACTACATTAGTTAAAAATAATAGTGAAGTTAAAAAGCTCATATTAAGCATAATAGTAATGTTAATATTAACAACCATGTCAATAACAGTACCAAGTATCAACAAAATGATGAGTTTTCATGTGAACAAAACCCCCATATGTAACGTTTGTAGGACCTGCAGGTGTTCCTGCCGGTGGGGAGCCCTCTGAGCTTCTCATCCAGCGTGCCCTCCAGCCTGGCGGCCACCCCCCCCAGCCCTGCGCCACTCGGCCCGTCCCCGGGCATGAACGC
Source organism: Alosa alosa (assembly GCF_017589495.1). NCBI lineage: Eukaryota > Metazoa > Chordata > Actinopteri > Clupeiformes > Clupeidae > Alosa > Alosa alosa. The sequence continues at coordinate 33,650,034 of NC_063194.1, forward strand.
CAACGCTCTGCCTTTCTACCCGCCCAGCGAGACGGTGGAGTCCGTCGTGGGTGAGTCGCGCGGGTGGAGGGAGGAGATGGTGTCGTCTCATTACATTTTAACCCTTAAAGGTGTGGGTTTTTGAACATTCTAGCATAAGATTCCATTCCGCAACAATTGAAGGCTCTAAAATTCTATGTTGAATTCAATGAACCCAGATATTCTTTGGAACGTTCATTTTCTAATTTTCTGGTGTGACGGTACACCTTTTTAAGGGTTAAAAAAAATAAAAAAAGTGGGCAGTCGTGGCCTACTAGTTGGGGCTTGTAACCGAAGGGTTGCCGGTTCGATCCCCAACCAGTAGGAACGGCTGAAGTGCCCTCTAGCAAGGTATTTCTGTCCAATGAAATGTTTGTGGTGAGTGATGTGAGTGAGAGAAAGATCTGACGACGAAGAAGAGAAGAGGAGTGATGAACTTTACATTGGACTTGTAGTAGTGACTGAATGGAGAGTTGATTGCATGGATGATTTCCTTACCGTCTGGTTGTGTTTATGGTGTGATGTTTGTGTTTGTGTGTGTGTGTGTGTGTGTACTATGTGATGTGTGTCTATGTGTGGAACTGATGTGATTTGTGGGTGTGTATTCCTTCCCTGGACAGAGTCTGCATTGGATGATCTGGACCTGAATGACTTTGGTGTGTCGGCGCTGGAGAAAAGTCTAGAAAGCAGCTCTGCCCTACCCAGCATGGGACTTATGATGGGTTAGTCTGCTTTAAAACAGACACACACACACACACACACACACACACATATACACACACACAGACACACACACACACACACACACACACCACACACATACACATACACACACACACACACACACACACACACAATGCACATGCGTGCACACACACACACACACACACGAACATTCTCTCTAATTGTTGGGACAAGCCAAAAAGGTTGTATATGTTTTAGATTACATTTGTCGCCTTCTTCCAATTTGGTTTACAGAGCACAATTCGTGCAGTCTCTTTCTATGTCAGTTTCTCTCTCGGTATGCTATTGTGTGCGGCTCAGGTAGATAATCAGGTGACTGCTCAGGTGTGGATTCTCACCTGTGTTTGTGTTCCAGGTGGGAGTCAGCTGCAGTGCTCTGCCCCCGTCAACATCCCAGGATCCTTCAGCGGCTCCACGCCCTTCATCTCCCCCTCGCCCTCCCCACCAGTCAGAGCTCACCATTCCCCCTTCCTGTCCCACCTCCCCCAGCCTGGCCAATCGGAGAGCAGTTTCCTGGGCCCTTCCCACAGTTCACTGGGTACGTCACAACTTGTATGTCATGTGCCGGTTCTGCTTGTATGTCACATGCCGGTTCTGCTTGTATTATAACCCTTGTATGTCACGTGCCGGTTCTGCTTGTATTATAACCCTTGTATGTCACGTGCCGGTTCTGCTTGTATTATAACCCTTTATCACCCGGAGAGAAGAAATACTCTTTTCTGATTGGCTGGTGGGGTGGCTATTCATTCTGAATAACAGGACACCTATGATCTAGTAGAGAAAGTTTAATCACCGTTTCATATCAATGCTTATGAATGGTAACTATAACAACCATAGTAGGACGACGGTTGAGCCTGGAAGCAGGCTTCGCAACAATGGAATCAACTGTAAACAAGCTAACTGTCCATGCTATCGCTGTTAGGCCCAAAGAAAGTTGTAAGCTACAACAAACTGAACAAGTGGGCTTCTTTTTAACCCGAACCGCTTGTCTCCTTTACGTGCTATTAACGCATCAATGACTATTGCCAATAGTGACTATTAACGCATCAATGACTATTGCCAATAGTGACTATTAACGCATCAATGACTATTGCCTATAGTGGTATTAAGGCATCAATGACTATTGCCTATAGTGGCAACGGGGTTCAGCTCGTCCTGTCCTTTAGGTCGTCCTGTTAAACGGAATTAATGGACTCGGACGGAGGCAGCTAGTTCTTTGCCCTCTGCCTAGACCCTCGTCCATTAATTCTGTATAACAGGACACCTCGGCGGCCGTTATCCCTTACGTATTTCACTAAAGACAGTTCTGCTTGTATTATAACCGTGTATTATACTGAGAACAATGCAACGTTGCCAGTTTTTTCTAAGGCTATTTTCAATGATTTCCCTCTTACATAATGTCTTTGGTGGTGGTGTGAAGTGCTGTACTATTCTACTCCTTCCTTTAACTGGATGGCGTGTTTAAATTGTTTGTTTGTTTGTGTGTTTGTGTTTGTGGGTCGCAGGCCTGAATGGCATGAGCAGCAGCATCTGGGAACACTTCCCTCCGAGTCAGGGCTCGCCGGGGACCCCCCCAACGCTGCTGCCAGGGGGGGCCATGTACCCCGAGGCCGCCCGCCTCAAACAGGAAGTAGAGGAGGCCAACCGCGTGCTCAAGCAGTGGGATCAGAGCTGGAGACAGATGGCACAGGTGTGTGTGTGTGTGAGAGAGAGAGAGAGAGGGCAGGGTGGAATAGAGGTGTGTTTGTTTTGTTTGCTGTGTGTTAACACTGGTTAACAGGTATGTTGTGTGTTGACGCTATGTGGGTGTGTGTGTATGTGTGTGTGTGTGTGTGTGTGTGTGTGTGCTGAGATAGCAGCAGCAGCAGCAGCAGCAGAGAGAGAGAGAGAGAGAAAGAGAGGGAGTGAGGATGGTAGGATAGAGACAGAGGGCCAGATGTACTAACGCTTTTTGCGCCCATTTCCAGCGTATTTGTTTAGCAATGTCAAGTAAAATCATTCTTGAGGTATGTACAAACAGGCGCAATGATAAAAAGCATAAACTGCCTGTGGGGGGGAGCTGAAAATGGCAGATTGCGATTGTCATGTCATGCATATGCATTCATGGGAGGATCCAGGGGAAAGTGGGAGTTTAAGCGTAAAAGATGGGAGGGAAGAGTAAAAGAGCCTAGTTATGTATTCGGCGGTATGTACAAAAGACTGCTCCTGAAAGCCGCGTCTACTCTGCCTAAATACTTCCTTTGTAAAAAAGCAGGTGTTAATCCAAATTGCAGTTCAATCGTCCAATAAGAGAACCTTTCAAAGACAACAGAATCACTATTTAGAACACCAGTTTTTATGGTGAAAGTATTTGTACTACCAAAAGCAACCTTAACTTTCGTTGGCCTTTCGAATGTCTTACTTTCACTTTCACGTCATTCACTTAAACTTTCCTACTTGCTAGATTTTACCAATCTTCCATAGCCTACGTGCACAAGTAGTTTGAGTAGAACTACTGATCTTCATTATCTCTCTGCTTGTTGACATCTTATCATGTATGGTATTATTTCATGATCGCTAAACGTTTGATTCTTTTTAATGTTGTCATCAGTTAACTTCATTCAACTGCGCTTGTATGTAGGCGCTGCTGTTCAGTTGTGGACGTTCGTAAATTGCGTTTATGGGCGGAGAAACAGCGCCCATAACAACAACTGACAGCGTTCGCAATCTGCGGTGTGTCCATGGCGCTGATAACGCTACGTTCGCAAATGTACGTACATCTGGCCCAGAGAGAAAGAGAAAGAGGGAGGGAGGGAGGATGGTGGGATAGGATGGAGAGAGAGAGGGAGAGATAGCATGGTAGGATAGCAGCAGAGAAAGATAGAGACATGATAGAGAAAGAGTGGGAGAGACGGAGAGAGAGAGGGAGAGATAGCATGGTAGGATAGCAGCAGAGAAAGATAGAGACATGATAGAGAAAGAGTGGGAGAGACGGAGAGAGAGAGGGAGAGATAGCATGTAGATAGCAGCAGAGAAAGATGAGACATGAGAGATGAGAGAGAGAGGGAGAGATAGCATGGTAGATAGCAGCAGAGGAGAGGAGGAATGGCATGGTGGGATAGCAGCAGAGAAAGATAGACACTGATAGAAAGAGTGGGAGAGCGGAGAGGAGGAATGGCATGGTAGGATAGCAGAGAAGATAGAGACATGATAGAAAAGAGTGGGAGAGCGAGGAGAGAGAGGGAGAGGGAGATGCTTTAGTGGGATAGCAGCAGAGAAAGATAGAGACATGATAGAGAAAGAGTGGGAGAGAGGGGAGAATGCTTTATGGTAGGATGGCAGCAGAGAAGATGAGAGACATGATAGAAGAGTGGGAGGCGGAGAGGCGGAGAGAGGGAGATGGCATGGTAGGATGGCAGCAGAAAGATAGAACATGATAGAAAAGAGTGAGATGGAGAGAGGGAGAGATAGCATGGTAGGATAGCAGCAGAGAAAGATAGAGACATGATAGAGAAAGAGTGGGAGAGACGGAGAGAGAGAGGGAGAGATAGCATGGTAGGATAGCAGCAGAGAAAGATAGAGACATGATAGAGAAAGAGTGGGAGGATTATTAATATTAATAATGTAATAATGTGTGTAATGTGTATATGTATGTGTGTAAGGTATGTATATATATCTAATGTCTGTGTAATGTGTGTATGTGTAATATGTGTAATGTGTGTGTATATGTGTGTATGTGTATGTGGGTAATATATATATATCTGTGTAATGTAATGTGTGTGTGTGTGTGTGTGTGGTAATGTGTGTGTGTAGGTAGTATATATATATGTGTGTGTGTGTGTGTGTGTGTGGTGTGTATGTATGTGTGTGTGCGCATGCGTGTGTGTACGTGCGTGTGTGTGTGTGTGTGTGTGTGTGTGTGCGTGTGTGTGTGCATGCGTGTGTTGGTGGATGCATGTGTGTGTATGCATGTTTGTGTGTGATGTGCGTGTGGTTTGGGATTGTGCACTAGTAGTGTGGGTGTGTTGGGATTGTGCACTAGCAGTGTGTGTGTGTGTGTGTTCTTCATACGTGTCTTTGTATGGTGTGTGTGAGCAGGCCCACCAAGAACGCAAGCAGCAGGACCAGAGCTGGAGGCATATAGCCCAGGTGTGTGTGTGTATGCTGCCGACATGTTCAATACCGCTTACGCTGCATGGCTTTAGTGCAACCACTCACACTCACTTGAGGCCTTCAAAACACTCTGCTTCAGATGGCAAATCATAGTGTGTGTGTGTGTGTGTGTGTGTGTGTAAGACCGAGATTAACTGAGTGAAAGAGTGGCCGTTCTCTGAGTGAGAGAATGTGAAAATCTCTGCACAAGGTGGCAGGTGTAGGTGTGTGTGTGTGTGTTTGTTTATTTATAGAAATTAACTTCAGGACGTGTGTAAATATCCTGAGCTGGTGTGTCATTATGAGACGCAACCAAAACACAACCTTTCATGACTCATACACAATGACATGGCTGACATGTTGTTTTTAGCAGACTGACTATTTGATCTTGCAGAAACATATAGATCTGTGTTGTAGTCTGTTTGAACCAGTTTATTTTGTCTAGTAATGTCATGTTGTGTTCATGTATGCATACATGAATGTGTGCGTGTGCGTGGCGTGTGCGTGCGTATGCGCGCGTGTGTGTGTGCGTGCATGCGTGCGTGTGTGTGTGTGCGTGTGTGTGTGTGTGTGTATGTGTGTGTGTGTGTGTGGTGTGTATGTATGTGTGTGTGTGTGCGTGTGTGTCCATGCAGTCGTGGGCAGTGATGAAGGCGGACGCAGAGGAGGCGCGTGCGCTGGCGAGCCGTCTGGCGTCGGAGGCGGAGCGAGCGCGGCAGGAGCAGGAGGAGGCGCAGCGGCAGGCCTCCGCCCTCCAGGAGGCACTAGAGAGCATGCGCACAGCAGACAACCCCCACATGCAGATGCACCAGATGCAGCTGCCCCAGCGGCTCCCCCTAGAGGCCATCTGCAGCCTGCAGGCACAAGTCTGCTCCTGTTTGCACAGTGAGGTACATGGGAACAACACACACCCCCGAGATATATACACACACACACACACACACACACACACACACCCGAGATGTATGAGCTGGACACACACACACACACACACACACACTCATCTGTAGCCAGTACAGTTTAGATGTAGAAACGCGAACAGATTAAACACACACACACACACACACACACAGACACGCACACCATTTCCAACCGACTGTTAAGATAACTGCATGGTATGTAATAGGTTGAATGGAGAACACACACACACACACACACACACACACACAGACACACACCATTTGCAACCTACTATTAATATAACTGCAAGGTATGCAACAGGTTGGACGGACAACACACACAGACACACCCTTCTGTAGCCTGAATAAAAACAGTCTGGAGCTGGTGGGACATGCAGATAGACACACACACACACACACACACACAAACATACAAACACAAACACATACATACACACAGACACTGTGATCCTGTAATTCCTGTCTGCAAAGTAGGAAGCAGCTTACACACACTGTATCACAGACTCCCACTTATCCTGCTCTCTCTCTCTCTCTCTCTCTCTCTCTCTGTCTCTCTCTCTATCCCCAATGCCTCTGTCTCACTCCTTCTCTCCTTCTCTCTCTCTCTCTTTGCTCTCCCTTGGTTCTGTGTCTCTCTCTGCTGCCCCTGCAGGCGTGTGTACAGGAGTTAGCTGGCGGTTGTGCGTGGTCGTGTGGCGAGGCGGCACCGGTCTCTGCCCTGCCAGCACGGGCTGTAAAAGCGACGCTTGGCGCCAGCTTCCCGCGAAGCCCTCTCAGGTGTCGGCAGCAGCAGCAGCACCAGCAGCAGCAGCAGCAGCAGCAGCACAGCCAAGGCCTGCCCCCCTGAACACACACACACACACACACACACATATATATAAACACACACACACACACATATACACACACACACACACACACGTACACACACATGTACACACACACACACATATACACACACACACAAACACACACACATCAGTACATATACACACACACACACATCAGTACATATACACACACACACACACACACACACACACACACATACCAGTACACACATACACACTCACACACACATCAGTACACATACACACACACACACACACATATACACATACACACACACACACACACATCAGTACAGACAAACACCCTAGTTGTCACACACAAACACACATACACACACTTGCTCTCACATAAATACACCGACAGATATATAAACAGTTTTTTTAATCAGTATATTAACAAATGTACATATACACACATGCTTTCACATGCTGTTAAACACACACACGCACACACACACACACACACGCACACACACACGCACACACAGTCATCTATGTGCCGAGAAACACCAGCAGAGTCAGGGTGTTTGACCTGACACACACACACACACGATACACACAAAGCCCTCTGTATGCCAAACCACACTAGCAGAGTGCCATCCTCATTCTACAAATTAAACACTTTGTGTGCACCACACATGCAATACCAGCACAGCTGACGCTTGCCCCCCTGATTCACACATACACACACACACACACACACACATACATACACACACACACACACACACACACCATTTGCAACCTACTATTAATATAACTGCAAGGTATGCAACAGGTTGGACGGACAACACACACACACACACACACACACACACACACACACAGACACACACCATTTGCAACCTACTATTAATATAACTGCAAGGTATGCAACAGGTTGGACGGACAACACACACAGACACACCCTTCTGTAGCCTGAATAAAAACAGTCTGGAGCTGGTGGGACATGCAGATAGACACACACACACACACACACACACAAACATACAAACACAAACACATACATACACACAGACACTGTGATCCTGTAATTCCTGTCTGCAAAGTAGGAAGCAGCTTACACACACTGTATCACAGACCCCACTTATCCTGCTCTCTCTCTCTCTCTCTCTATCCCCAATGCCTCTGTCTCACTCCTTCTCTCCTTCTCTCTCTCTCTCTCTTTGCTCTCCCTTGGTTCTGTGTCTCTCTCTGCTGCCCCCTGCAGGCGGTGTACAGGAAGCAGCGCGTGTTGTGCGTGTCGTGTGGCGAGGCGGGCACCGTGTCTCTGCCCTGCCAGCACGGGCTGCAGTGCGACGCTTGCGCCAGCTCCCGCGAGTGCCCTCTGTGTGCCGAGCAGCAGCAGCAGCACCAGCAGCAGCAGCAGCAGCAGCACAGCCAAGGCCTGCCCCCCTGAACACACACACACACACACACACACACATATATATAAACACACACACACACACATATATACACACACACACACACACACATATACACACACACACATATATACACACACACACACATATATACACACACACACACACACACACACATCAGTACACATATACACACACACACACACATCAGTACACATATACACACACACACACACACACACATACCAGTACACACATACACACTCACACACACATCAGTACACATATACACACACACACACACACCAGTACACACGTATGCAAAAAACATACACACACATCAGTACAGACAAACACCCTAGTTGTCACACACAAACACACATATTACACACTTTGTTTTACATAAATACACTGACAGATAATAAACAGTTTTTAATCAGTATGTTAACAAATGTACATATACACACATGCTTTCACATGCTGTTAAACACACACACACGCACACACACACACACGCACACACACACGCACATGCACACACAGTCATCTATGTGCCGAAACACCAGCAGGTCAGGTGTTTGACCTGACACACACACACACGATACACACAAAGCCCCTCTGTATGCCAAACCACACTAGCAGAGTGCCATCCTCATTCTACAAATTAAACACTTTGTGTGCACCACACATGCAATACCAGCACAGCTGACGCTTGCCCCCCTGATTCACATACACACACACACACACACACACAAATAAGACACAGCAGCTGCCAGTCCACCATAGGTTCCCACACACACACACACACACACACACACACACACACACACACACACACACACACACAGTATACGTTTACAATATGCAATACACACAGTTAACTCGCAACATGAAATATACATATTTTCTCTCACCTGCAACGCCTACTTAAAATGCTCATGCATCTTCAGATCATACACAGACGCACACACTCACACACACACACATATACAGACACTCACACACACACACACACACACAAACACACTCACACACACACACACACACACACACACACCAGCATTCATTCTTAGAATACACTGCATCAGGTGCTGTGTGGACATCCTCTAGTTCCACCACAGAGATCGGAGGCATGACTTTGAGGACGCTACTGTGACCGGCAACACCAGCTAGACCCCATGTTCTACTCGTCACCTCGGACTCAGATAGCTGCCCTGCTATGCTAACCAGCAAGCACACAGGCATTTTCACACGTTAACGTGTTAATGTTAATGAGATTGTGTTAGCTAATCATGTTGTCCCTGGTATCGCCGGGCACATTAGCATCTTCTTATGACTGCTCAGATTAGTGTCTGCATCACAGCTAGGTGTCAGTCTTAGTACTCAAGCATAGGATAATATATAGCCATGGTTTATGCTAAACGTACTGATTACACTAGAAAGTATTTAGCTAGTTATCTTATTCATAGAGTGTTATACTGTATGTAGCATATGAATGGCATTTTGCAGTAGCCTGGACATTTTGTATGCCAAATTCTGCCATTGTGTTTAGTTTTTTTCTATTTCTTTTCTTTACTCTTGATGCCACGATCATGACATTTGCTACTACTCTGTTCCTCGTGTGCATACACACACATACACACACAAACACACACAGTCACCAACAGACAAAACGTATCAAATTGGAATGATACTGGAAAAAAATGAAGTATTTCCAAACCAACAAAAGCACAAAGACGTTTACGTTAGTATTTGTGACTGTGGACTTAAAAAATGAATTTGTATTTAGATATCAAGTTGCGGCAACGTTCAACTGTGTGTTTTTTTTTTACATAGTGTGACGTTTCAAAGAGTTCCATTTGAATTATGTGCGTGTACACAACATTGGATTGGGTAGCAAATGAATGTACTCTAATTGTGTTATTGGATATAAGACTTCTTAAGTCCAGCTGTTTGGTCTGTCTTAGGTCTTATTCAAACACAGCACTTGGCCCATTTTGTACAGTTACCTTGAGTTGCATTGTTTACGCAAAAACAATTCCCTAGGAAAACATTCTCAGAATGTATTTTATATGTTGTAATTGGGGGACCGTTCTAGAATTTTCCATGAGCATCAACAAAGGCTGTGTAGGCCCTTTAGAACCCTCGCCATGGCAACCCCACCGGCGCAGGGATGAACAAACAGCTGGAGGGAGGAGTTGCATCCTGTCTGTTTTCTAGTCTCTTCTAGTTCAACTTTGTCTAACTTCTTGCTTTATAGAAATCAGTGTAAATGACCTTTTTCAATTGATACAGAAAGGAAAAAGAAAAGGACTTTCAAAGAGGTGCCATTTCCCCTCTCAAACTGCTCTGTTGAACACTCAGGTTGTTTTTTTTCCACAAAACGCTTGTTCCGTCAATGGGAAAAGGGGATAACAGACAGAAACAATCAATCACAGCAAATTGACTCAGCCATTTCTGTAGAGCGAGAGAATATTTGTATATATTTTTCATAAAAATAATAATGTGTCTGTTAACCAAATAATCTTTAGGTTTCATGGAGTTGACTGGCTTTTTGCGCACCCAACTTTATAGTATTCAGTTCAATTTGCTATGTGAACACTTGTAAGACGCTTACTAGACATATTTGAATAATCTTCACATGCTCGCCCTCCACAGCCAATCAGCAGAGAGCACCACCCCCAGTGTGGGCGTGGTGGTTCGTGGGGATTGGCCAGTTTTGCAGAGGGGGGCGGGGAGAAAGGAGGTTGGCAGATTTCGGGCGCTGCGTTGGGCAGAGGAGCTTCACTGTGACAACAGCTGCCATCAGCTCCCCAGCGCTCGGAGGGTGGCGGACCCGGGGTCAGCCGGAACTGGCCCGCATCAGGGCCAGAGGTTCCCTTGTCCACGGGCAGCCGCTCTCTCTGCGTTGGTACCCAACTCCAGTGTGGAAGTCTGTTATTGTTTTTTGTATAGAACAATAAACAAATGTATATTTTTGGATGGACCCACTGTTGTTTTATTTTGCAGGCTCACGCGATGATGGTTCCTGTGAGCTTCAAGGTAGTCAAGGTAGAGCCGAGAGAAAGCTCATAAGAAATGAGTTCCTAAGGTGTTCTTTCGTTTAGAACCCTCATTTAACAACATCACCAGTCCGACGGTTACCTTTAGGGAGTACGGAGAGTGTAGCACTCGGCACAAACCCTCAACGCACGTCATGGTCCACATGCAACACTACAGAGTTGCAAATTGAGAGTGTAGCACTCGGCACAAACCCTCAACGCACGTCACGTTCTGCACGCACGCACGCACGCACACACACACACGTCAGTCTAAGCCTCAGTCCTTTTATTGCATTTACCTGCTCAGGCAGAGGCGGCCCAGATCAGGCTTGATTCTGGGCCACATCCGGTGAAAGTATAAGCAGTTACTTCCAGCCTGACGGCATGGATGAAGCTGAGCCGTTTTTAGGTTCAACTTCAACAGAACGCTACATAGACACTTTACAAAATCATACAGATGTGTTTATACAGAGTAGATAAATAAGCTGATGTGCTAAACCTAGCGAGAAAACAGAGATCTATGTGAGAGGTGGAACAGTGTCTAGAAGAGAGAGAACATACATGTGAGAAAGACATGGATAATGGTTTGGCAGAACATGAAGTATGATCCATGGTTCATTTCATTTCACACTAACATTCCTCGAGAGAAGCATTTTAGTGGTGTAAACAAGACAACATTTGGTGGATGGAGGGCTGTCTGATCCTGGGGGGAGGAAGAGAGAGAGAGAGATGAGTGATCCTGGGGGGAGAGAGAGAGAGAGAGGGGGGGGGGTTTCCACACCACTCTCCTCCTCAAGCCTCCTGTGACTTCTTCTCCCTCTGTCGCCGTAGTTTCACGAACGACTGCGCCTCACGATCATCCCGCCGAGCCTCCAGCAGCTTCAGGTAGTTGTCACCTGCAGGACAACAGAAATATACGATGTCACCGGCAGGACATTACATGTATACGCTGTCACCGGCAGGACAACACAAATATACACTTTCACCTACAGGACAACACAAATATGCACCTTCACCTCAGTAATGCAAGAGCCCTCTTTCACAACTCTTTCACTTTCAAACACAAGTATATGCTTTCTGCAAGACAACACATATACACTCTGTCATAACAGAAATGTAAGATCACTCTTTCACAACAGCAATATACACTCACTCTTTCACAACAGCACTATACACTCACTCTTTCACAACAGCACTATACACTCACTCTTTCACAACAGCACTATACACTCACTCTTTCACCGGCAAGGGAATGAGATTAATACTCTTGCAACACATTCACAACTCTTTCACACTACAACATATTCACACGGGCACCTCTTTCACACTACAACATATTCACATGGGCACCTCTTTCACACTACAACATATTCACACGGGCACCTCTTTCACACTACAACACATTCACATGGGCACAACTCTTTCACACTGCAACACATCCACATGGGCACAACTCTTTCACACTGCAACACATTCTCTGTTTCTAGCCAACCGATTATGCAGCGGGACTTCCAGGGAGGCTATACGGAGCACGCGACTGAAGCGTTCTCTCCGCGTAGCGTCTGCTGCAACAATTCGCTTCCACTCAAATCAAATGGAACTGTCTACACCAGACGTGATAGCGGCGTGTACGTTATACAATTAGACCAGTCTTCTAAAACTATTTTATGATCCATGAACTTTGCGCTTACAGTTCAGTACATACAGTTTTTCTCAGTCGTTTTGGTGCATTTCTCAAATCATTTACTGTATGTTTGAACAGCAAGTGCATTTCTCAAAACCATTTGTGCAAACTACACCTCACAGTGTAACTTGCTCAAAATGCTTAGCCTAGAATACGTCTCAAAATCAAATATGTATGCCAATCAACATGTTAACGCCATCAGAATGCAAAGTTCCTGTGTCACTGCTATGAACAAGATAGTCAAAATGATTCCATGTTGTCATGGAAAAATGATTCCATGTTGTGCCTCTTAGGCCGCAATTGTTCCGTCTAATGCATATATAAATTTCAACAGTAAAAAGTTACACTTTACTGTATGTGAGAGACTAGAAGATCAGACAGGATTTACAAGTTTACACTCTTTATACTGTAGCATGTTACCAGACAACAACACAAAACCAACAGCACTTCTCCTCCAGCACTTCTAAAAAAGTGAAACAGAAATGGTAAGATTATCCTCATCATCTTATTATCACATTAGAACTGGTTCAGATTACAGGTTCGTTTACATATGTCAAGCAGTGAACTAATGCCTAAATGTTTTGGGGGGAAGGACTATTCAATAGAGATCCTGTAAAACCCAGGTTGACCAACATGACGTTAAAAATTGATAAGGTTAAATTCAGCAGCCATTTGTACACAAGCAATTGCATGTGTGTGAAAGCATTTGCTGTTTGTTCAAAGTGATAAATTGCTTTTAAGAGGTGCACAGATGATGTAGAGGTTGAACAAATAGATTTGAGAATTTCAACTCTTAGAAATACATCTAAGCAGCTTGTAATTTAAAAAAAAAAAAGAAGAAAGATTTAGGGTCTGGCTATGAGTAATGAAAATGGCCCAACTCGGGGGGCGGCACCAAGCAATGCACACAATTGGATAAGACTAGGACCAATGTTTACTGACTGATTCCGGACCTCAAATTGTGCTTTCGCGAGAACTCTGGATTTCCAGGGTAATTGAAAACGGCAACTGTTTCAATTAAACATTGCATTACAAAAAACGAGAAAAAGAACACTTTTGATTGTTATGAATCGCACTGAGCATAAATCATACACCCAACTGCAGGCGACTGGACTCCAGATGACCATGAGCTGCTTTTGGGGAGAGAGGAAGTCGAGGGTTGTGTGTGTGTGTGTGTGTCTTACTGTTGGGTTTAGGGTGCATGAGGGGCAGGCGTATCTGTGCGGGGGACGTGTCGATGCCCCCCACCCCTGGGATAGCCCGCAGGGACAGGAAGGCCTCGCCCTCAAAGTCGTCACTACGCAACGTGTCATGATCCAGCACCGTCACCACCAGAGATGCTCCCGGAGCCTGGCACTGCTCCAGAGACACCATACTGTCTCAGGAAGATAGACACACACACACACACACACACACACACACACACACACACACACACACACACACACACACACACACACACAGACACACACATATACACAGAAACACGCACAGAAAATACATTCAGGAATCAATCTAATCACATGAAGTATGCATTACCAAAAGTATTCACTAGGTGGCACTCAATACATTCCTTCTTTACATGTAAATCCAACATTTTCAGGTTGGACTATTGGAAGGTGAGCTTGTTGAGTGGGATGTCTATCATCCCAGTATACTTAATGTCAGTATATTTAATATACATTCAGTATGGAACAGCTGCAATACAGGCATTTTACACAAAAGGTATATGTTAAATGAAATAATACAAATGTGTCGTACAACTCAAAGCCCTCCTCAAAGAGAGGGTTGAGGTCACAGCTTTTGATCTTGGTGCTTCGAGGTTCTACTTCTGGGAAGTTATGGCGCGGTTCTAGAGAGAGCTGCACAAACGGGTCACTGGCACCTGAGGAAGACATCGGGGAGACGAGGATGAGAGAACATTATTGTGATATCATCATGAGGTTCTACACAGTTTGCCTGTCAAAATCCCTTCCAATTTATTCAAATTATGCTTAAAAAGTGCTACACAAAACCCATCAATCTCTCTCTCTTTCCAATCAAAAAGCCACATACAAATACAAAACAGACTCGTCTAGCACCTCAGTCACTCGCGCCAGTTTTTTCTGTCTTACTAGAACTCTAACACCACCATCTGGCTCAATTCTAGCCCTGTTCTCTGTTCTAGCTCTATTCTAGCCCTGTTCTAGCTCTATTCTAGCCCTGTTCTGGCTCTATTCTAGCCCTGTTCTGGCTCTATTCTAGCCCTGTTCTGGCTCTATTCTAGCCCTGTTCTAGCTCTATTCTAGCCCTGTTCTAGCTCTGTTCTAGCTCTATTCTAGCCCTGTTCTCTGTTCTGGCTCTATTCTAGCCCTGTTCTGGCTATTCATGGGTTTCATCAGGTCCCTTTTCACAGGTGTATTAAGCACCATGCAGTCTGCATTCATAATCTAGGTACCTGATGAAAACCATGAATATTCTAGCCCTGTCTTAGCCCTGTTTTGGCTCTATTCTAGCCCTGTTCTGACTCTATTTTGATCCTGTTCTAGCCCTGATCTAGCTCTGTTCTAACCTTGTTCTGGCTGTATTCTAGTCATGTTCTAGCCCTGGTTCTGTTCTGGTTATATTGTGACTGCATTGAATCTGCTCTGGCTGTAACCAGCTCTTTCTTGAGGCCGCCCTCAAAAAGCTTCCTCCTCTTCCTCCTCTTCCTCCTCTCACCATTGGAGTCCAGAGGGATGAGGTTGCTGGCGTTAAGCACCTCCACGTGGAGCTTCTGATCGTTTCGCTTGTAGCAGGTGATGAGGGTCACTGCTCCATACTTATCCCCACTCAACACCTTCTGTTGATGAAGAGAACACAGACATCTTAACACATCACTTAATGCCACATCACCCAGACAGCTGTGTTGGCAGGAGGAGGAAGAAAAGGGACCAAAGCGGCCATGACAAAGCTCGAACAAGGTGTAGTATTACATTACATTTGGCTGACGCTTTTTTAGCCAAAGCGACTAACATGGTAAACAGTTTCAGTTTTAGAGCAATTCTCAACAATTTTAGGACAATTTAAAAAACATTAGAGTACAGTAAGAATAAGTGCATCAGTGAGTGCTGTTTTTAACAGTTACTTGTCAGTTTAAGATGGCTGGTGAGTGCTAGGATCAGTAAGACTTGTTGTAAGTGTTGCTATGAGAGGAGATGTTCTCTAAAGAGCTGGGTCTTCAGGAGTTTTTTGAAAATGGAGAAGGATGTCCCTGCCCTTGTAGGAACTGGCAGTGTGTTCCACCAACGAGGAACAACAGATGAGAAAAGTTTGGATTGGCTTGAGCGTACCGATGGTAGAGCTAGACGTCGTTCGTCTGAGGAGCGTAGCGGTCTGGAGGTAGCGTATGTCTGTATGAGGGCATTCAAGTAGGTGGGAGCAGAACCGGAGACTACTTTGTAGGCAAGCGTTAGAGCCTTGAATTTGATGCGGGCCGCCATTGGTAGCCAGTGTAGCTGGATGAGCAGCGGGGTAACATGTGCCCTTTTGGGTTGGTTGTAGACCAGGCGCGCCTCTGCGTTCTGGATCATCTGAAGTGGTTTCACTGCGCAGGCTGGGAGACCTGTCAGGAGGGCATTGCAGTAGTCGAGTCGTGAGATGACTATTGCCTGAACAAGTTGGGTAGCATCTTGAGTCAAGTAAGTCCTGATTTTCCATATGTTGTAGAGTGCGAAACGGCATGACCGGGCGACTGAGGCAACATGATCTGAAAGTTTAGTTGGTTGTCGAGAACAACTCCTAGATTTCTTGCAGTCCTGGTAGGTGAAACCAGACAGGGAGTCAAATTTGATGTTGATGTTGTGGTGTATGATAGGTTTAGCTGGGAGGACCAGCAGTTCAGTCTTTGAGAGGTTCAGCTGGAGGTGGTGTGCCTTCATCCATGTAGCTATGTCTGAGAGGCAATCGAGATCCGTGCTGAAACCAAGGGGTCATCAGGTGGAAAGGACAGATAGAGCTGTGTGTCGTCTGCATAGCAGTGGTATGAGAAGCCATGCGAACGGATAATCTGTCCCAAGGAGGTGGTGTAGATAGCAAAGAGAAGGGGCCCAGCACTGAGCCCTGGGGACCCCTGTGGTGAGATGGTGAGGTGCAGATAGCTGACCTAGCCATGATAACGTTAAACGAAGGCGTCCTGTGAGGTAGGATTCAAACCAGGAGAGAGCAGAACCGAGATTCCCATGTTAGCGAGTATAGAGAGAAGGATGCGGTGATTAACCGTGTCAAAGGCAGCCGATAAGTCAAGCAGAATGAGTACTGATGACCGGCGGTTGCCCTGGCTTCTTTTAAGGCTTCTGTTACAGACAGCAGAGAGCTTTTTCGGGTAGAGTGGCCGCTTTTGAACCCAGACTGATTTGGATCCAGAAGGTTGTTCTGTGAAAGGAAAATCAGAGACCTGTTTGGAGACTGCTCGTTCAATGCCTTTGGATAGGAAAGGCAGGAGTGAGACAGGGTGGTAGTTCTCGACTTGAGCAGGGTTTGAGAAGCTTTCTTAAATAACGGTGTTACCGGGCCATTTGAGCAGCTGTTGGAAATGTGCGGAGGTTAGCGAGGCATTGATCACATGTGTGATAGCTGGAGCGATGGTCGGGCTGATGGACTGAAGTAGGCTCGTAGGTATAGGGTCCAGCGAGCATGTGGTAGGACGGCTGCATGTCAGGAGTCTAGATACTTCACTCTCGGAGAGAGGCGTGAATGCTGAAAAAAGATGTTCCAGCAGTCCCTAGAGGTTGTAGGAGGCGGTATCTGAGTCAGATGCGTTGAGTGGGCATGTAGAGAATTGACTGCTGATTGCCGCCACTTTGTTTGTAAAAAAAATGAGGAGAGGGTATCTGCAGTAAGGCTGGATGGAGGAGGAGGCAGCTGAGGGTTGAGTAGCGATTTGAAGGTTGAGAAAAAGTTTTGAGTGTCTGTAGCTGTTGATTTTGTCATTGTAGAAAAGCCGTCTTAGCAGCAGTGATGCTGGCTGAGAAGGAGGTCAGGAGTGTCTGGTAGTTTGTGAGGTCATCAGTTAGTTTGGATTTGTGCCATTTCCTCTCCGCGGCTCTGAGCTTGGTGCGCTGCGATCGGAGGGTATCATTTAGCCATGGATGAGAGTGTTTGGATCGAGCTGGCCTTGTGGTAAGAGGGCACAGCTTCGTCTGACACGAAGCTCAGTGTGGAGCAGAGCCAGTCTGTGGCCTCATTAACCTCCAGAGAGGAGAAGGTGTTGAGTGGAGGTAGACCGGAGGCAACCACAGAGGAGAAGTGCGTTGGAGACAGGTTCCGGATGTTGCAGCGGAACGTGACCATCGGCTGAGGACCATCGGCAGACGTTGAACTGGATGAAGAAGTGGTCAGAAAAGATGGAGAGGCGTCACCATGAGGGTGTCTGTGCTGCAGTTCAGTGAAGATCAAGTCAAGCTCTTTGCCAGCTTAGTGAGTCGGTGGGCTTTGAACCAGTTTGAGGTCAAAGGAGTGGATCAGGGCCAAAAAAAGTCCGCTGAGCCTGGGGCATCTAAGTGGATGTTCATATCACCGGAGAACAAGAAGCGGACAGTCATGCTCAGGGATGGAGGACAGCAGAGTGTCAAGTTCGACCATAAAGTCGCCCTAGTTGGTCTGAGGGCGATAGATGACCAGCACGTGAGAGTTTTTGCTGGGGCGATCACTGTGATGGCATGGAATTCCGAATGAGACATATTTGTTTGAAGGCAGTAGCGGGGTGAATTTCCATTTGTTGGAGATCAGCAGGCCCGTCCCGCCTCCTCGTCCAGATAGGCGAGGGGTGTGGGATAGTGTAAGGTTAGTGGAGAGTGCAGCCAGGGTGGCAGTGTTCTCTGGTTTGATCCAAGTCTCAGTGAGAGCAAGGAGTTCCAATGAAAGGTGGTTGGCATAGCCAGCTATAAAGTCCGTTTTGTTGACTGCGGATTGACAGTTCCACAAGCCCATGGAGAAGGAGGTTTCTGTAGGTGAGGACCGTTTAAGTTGCTGGAGGTTAAGCAGATTTCTGCCCCTTTTGGCATGATGTCGTTTTCTGCGATGGCCGGTGATAACAGATATGGTGGAATGGCACATTTTTGCTTTTGTCGGCGCCTGTGCTCGGTGAACTTGCACAGGTAAACTTGCTCGTCTTGACCGCGTCCGTCTTAAACGAGGACGGCTGAAATGAGGGCTGACGCTTCAGCTACAGCCTCTATTGTTATGCTGACAGGAATTGCATGCAGCTGTCCTCGTGTCTCACTAATGATGAATCAGCGTAGACCGCCCTCTGACGTTCGCACAGCTTAGATTGTTCAAAAGGGTGTTAATTACTGTCAACTGAAAGTCCGCTCGCTCACACCGACCGAACCTCGCAGTTTCAAGTAGCCTCCTCCCTCAGCTGTTCCCAAACGCCCAGAGTCCAATTCTAAACAATTGGAGAGGATTGGCCAGTAGTAGCCTGTGTGTTCTTGCTTAGTATTAGTGTTTCTATCTTTCTATCTACAACAAGTGTATGTGTAACAAGTATGAGCAATATACAGTATACTGTGTCTACAGACAGGGAGTCAGTGGCCTCATGAGACCATCCTAATCTCGCGAGCTCCATTTTATTTTACTAGCAGATTAGTCTGGCTATTTGCGATGGAGAAAATGTGGATATGGATATGCCGAGCAAATGCAAAGCAATCCATCTGGCGGAGTCAGGTTAGGGAATCAGTGACATCTTTCATTCTCTCTGTCAACACGTAGGTGTACACAGATATGTTAAGTCATTCCTCCATTTATTCATATCTGTATTGGGCAGTTAGTGGGAGGAGAAGACAGGGGAACACTAGAGCAGTGTTTCTCAAAGTGTGGTCCGCAAGCTATCCCAAGTGGTCCGCAAGCAGACGTGGTAAAATATAATATAGATGAGTTGTTTGCAATATTGAACCAACTTGTATGTAAATTCAAACAGTTCTGCAACATGCCTATGTATGCTACGCCAGTTTAAATCATATGAATCCTCTGACACAATAAGCAAGGTGAGGCCTATTGTGTAATATACTGTTGTATACGTAAGTACGTCTACTCTTCTTTTTTTTTAGCTAGGTGGTCCGTGAGGTTAAGTGCTCCTTGGTCTGAAAAAGTTTGAGAAACACTGCACTAGAGGTCCACTTGATGAGCTTCCTGAACGCTTACCTGCTGATATACTTTTCTCTCCAGGAACTTCTCAATCAGTTGCCTGCTGTTCAATGCATTCTGTGTTAGATGAGCTCTCACAACCTGAGAGTAAAAGAGGGAATCACTCTAAATATATCACAAAGAGGGAATCACTCTAAATATATCACAACCTGAGAGTCAAAGAGGGAATCACTCTAAATATATCACAAAGCTTGATGGCCTTGACGGCCTGCATAATTAATCAATTGGCTAATGAGTTTGTAAGTCACTCCCTAACTCACTCAATCACTCACTCACTCACTCACTCAATCAATCAATCAATAAGTCAATCAATCAATCAACCAACCAATAAGTCAATCAATCAACTCCAGCATCAGTCTTCTCACCTTGTACTCTTCAGTGTGCAGTGTTTCCAGTGGGAGTCCATTTCCATCTGCATGGAAGCACTGCTCCAGACACTGTCACACACACACACACACACACACACACACACACACACACACAGACACATATACACTCTCAGCCTTTTTATACATGCACTTACACTACCAACCATGATTACAGTACCATGACATAGTTATATTAGCAAATAACATGACATTAATTTGGGTATGCATTTTGGATGAATGGATGAATGAATTAATGGTTTCATGAGAACAAATGCATGAGCTACTGTAATGTGAATTGCTGTGACTTAATGCAGTACTTGAACCTCTCACTGTCTCACAAACACACACACACACACACACACACATACACACACTCCTATGGTGTCAGTTATGGGGCATTTCCACTAACTGCACAGTACTGCATGGTCACAATTATTGCAGTCCCTTTTGTCAAAATTTTGCGAACTGTGCCAAAACAACCGAGCCGTGTTGAGCTCCTTTTTGGTACCCCAAGATTATTTGGTCTTGGTACGGTATGGGTATGCAGTCATTGCTTGGGCGACAGAAAATCTGTCTGTGGAGTTTGATGGGAGTATATGACTTTGCATAGTCTTGTACGTTCACACCATACATGCTAGATTCACACCATACATGCTAGACTCTAGATTCACACCATACATGCTAGATTCAAGATTTTACCACGCTGCTATTCCACCAATCACAATAGCATAAATATGGGCATTCTAGAACATCTCTGGGGCCGCTCTGGAGCTCTAGGAGCAGCTCTGCTGGGGAGAGATGCAGGGAGAGGCCCAGATAGGAGCAGCTCTGCTGGGGAGAGAGGCCCAGATAGTCAAAGTCAAAGTCAGCTTTATTGTCAATTTCTTCACATGTTCCAGACATACAAAGAGATCGAAATTACGTTTCTCACTATCCCACGGTGAAGACAAGACATATTTTACCAATTTAGGTCCACAGACAAACATAACATTCAAGTAAACAAAAAAGTAAGTAAATAAGTAAATAAGAGGGGCACATATAATAATGAAAAAAATAAGAGCAGCAAAATGTGGTTGAAATTGTGCATAGACAGTCAATAAAAATACTAGTGCAAATTCAGGCCAATAAAAGGCTTGGGTAGTTCTGTTTGACCTAAGTAAAGAAGAAAGTGGCATAGTGGTGCAAGTTATGTAAGAGCAGCAGAAGTGTTGTGTTTCAGGACAACAACACCAGTTGTAAAGTGTACAAGTGTGCAAGATGTGCAAGTGTGCAAGTGGAGTAGTGCAGGCGGCCATTTTGGGTCCAATGTCCAGGATGTTATGTAGCTGAGGGTGGAGGGGGAGAGGAGGAGAGAGTTCAGCATCCCACGGCTTGGTGTATGAAGCTGTTGGTGAGTCTGGTAGTCTTGGGAGGCGCAGGCTTCTGTACCTCTTCCCAGAGGGCAGTAGATCAAACAGATTGTGGCCGGGTGACTTGCATCACTCACAATTTTTGGTAAGCCTTGGTGGTGAGGTGGGTGTAAATGTCCTTCAGGGAGGTGAAGCACCAATAATCCTTCCAGCTGTGTTCACTATGCTGCAGGGCTTTCCTGTTGTATTCAGTGCAGCTTTGCCCACACAGCGATACAGCTGGAGAGGATGCTCGATGGTGCCTCGGTAGAATGTGGTCATGATGGCTGGTGGAGCACTTGCTCGCCTGAGTTTCATGGGAAGTACAGGCGGCGCTGAGCTCTCTTAGCCAGTGATGCAGTGTTGGTGGTCCAGGAGAGGTCTTCACTGATGTGCACCCCAGGAATTTGGTGCTGCTCGCTCTCTCCACCACAGCACCGCCGATGGTCAGTGGCAGGTGTTGGGTGTGACCTCTCCGAAGTCAACAACAATCTCTTTGGTCTTGCTGACGTTCAGCAGGAGGTTGTTGTCCCTGCACCCGCGATGGTCAGATGGTCGACCTCCAACCTGTATTGAGTCTCGTAAGCCCTTGGTGATGAGACCCACCAGAGTTGTGTCGTCAGCAAATTTCACTATGTGATTGTTGCTGTAGGTTGCAGTGCAGTCATGCGTCAGCAGGGTGAAGAGTAGGACTGAGCAGGGGGGGCCCCTGTGCTCAGTGTGATGCTGCTTGAGGTATTGTTGCCAACCGCATTACTACTTGGGGCCTCTGACAGAGGAAGTCCAGTAACCAGTTGCAGAGGTAGGTACTGAGTCCCAGTTTGTCAAGTTTGCAGATGAGTTGTTGTGGTATTATGGTGTTGAATGCAGAACTGAAGTCTATAAGCAGCAATCTCACATATGAGTCTCTTTTTTCCAGGTGGGTGAGGGCTGGGTGGGAGGGCAGAGCAGATTGCATCCTCTGTAGGCAGCTTATTCGGCTTTGCAAACTGGAAGGGGGGTCAGGGGGTGGGGGGGGAGGAATGGCTTTGATATGTGACATGACAAGCGGCTCAAAGCTTCATGATGATGGGTGTCAGTGCCACAGGGCGGTAGTCGTGAAGCAGGATGGAGCAGTTTTTCTTGACACAGGTATGATGGTGGCAGCTTTGAAACATGATGGGACGATGGCTTGCTTCGGAAGATGTTAAAGATGTCTGTGAGACATCCTTAAGCTCCCCTGCACAGTCCTTCAGCTGCGACCTGGGATGTTGTCTGGAGCCTGTTGCCTTACGGGTGTTGATGGCAGCAAGTGTCCTCTTCACAGCTGTCGGCAGAGAGGCACAGGGGCTGCTCGTAGCAGGGGGATGGGTCTTCTGTGGGCAGGTGCTGTTTTGTGCTTCCAAAGCGAGCAAAAGCGGTTCAGGTTGTTGAGCAGAGGGATGTTGCTCTCACAGCTCTGTGTGGCGGGCTTGTAGTCCGTGAGGGCCCTGAATGCCCTGCCATAGGCTTTTGCGTTCCTGCTGTCTTTTGAAGAAGTGGGTGGTTATCTTGTGAGTGTATTCCTTTTTTGCTTCCTTGATGCCGCGGGGACAGGTTGGCTCTGCAGCTGTTTTCATGCCAGCATCCCCAGCTCTGTAGGCTTTTGTCTCTGGCCCCTCAGCAGCCTGAAGGACATCCCTGTCAGCCATGGCTTCCAGTTAGCCAGTGATGATGTCTTTTGTGTGGGTCACATCATCGATGCACTTGGTGATAGTAAGAGGTTACAGTGGTCTGTATACTCCTATGTCTGTCGGTTGTTGTAAGTGGCTGCCTGCTTAAACATTTCCCAGTCTGTTGTATGTTCAAAAGCAGTCTTGAAGAGCATCGGAGGCTCCCTCAGGCCACACTTTTACCTGCTTACAAACGGTTTGTTCGGCACACACCCTTTTGTCTGTATGTCGCGGGCATTAGCATAACAGTGATATGGTCTGAAAGTCCAATGTGGGGAGGGGTGGCTTTGTATGCTCCTTTGTGTGCAGTGTAGACCAGGTCAGGATGTTATCTCCTCTTGTTGGAAAATCAACATGCTGGTGTAGCTTTGGAAGTACAGTTTTTAGATCAGCATGGTTAAAATCTCCAGTGAAGATGGTGAAACCGTCTGGGTGTGCAGATCCTGTTGTTCACTGACAGCCTGGTACAGTTCACTAAACCCGCGTTCTTATCGCTGTTGTTGTTGGTAGGCCGGGATGTATATACTGCGACTAGCAGAATGCAAATAATTCCCTTGGCAGCAGGTAAGGGCGGCACTTTATGATCATAAACTCTGCCAGTGGTGAGCAGTGTTTTACCATACTACTACAGTGTCGGCACCATTAAGTCGCGGATGTAAACACAGATTCCTCCTCCTCGTGATTTACCTCCCTTTACAATGGCCCTGTCATGCTCGATAGCATGCTAGCTGCTCCAGTTGCTGTACAGCAGAGTCCGGGTGTTGTCATTTATTAAAAGTCTCCAGTGAAGAGCGAGCACGCAGCAGTTACTTACTGTCGATTCGTTGATCTCAGCAGTGCGTATGTGATCCATTTGTTGTCCAGTGATCGCACGTTGCCAGGAGAATGGATGGTATTGCTGGTGGATTGGGCTAACCCGCTAGCCTGGCCGGACGCCCTCGCTGCCCCTCTTCTGCTTCCCTGCGCACAGCTTCCGGCAGCTTTCTTTCGGGGAGGAGTAGCAGGCCCAGTCGGTGTTGCAGGCGGGTAGTCCAGAGTTCCTTTAGCGCGATCTCTGTTGCCAAAGTCAGAGCAGCTGCAAAAACTTACTTTTGCAGATAATCCAGTCTTTGCCTGCTGTACTTGTAGTCTCTTGACGTAGTAAGGCAGACGAACACGTAAAACTTCAGGACAAACACTTTTTTAAGCGAACAAAACTTTACCCGTCTGGTTGGGACAGAGAGAGGGTAAAGCTGGAGTATGCGAGTACGCCATCTTTGAGAACTATCGTCTGGTCGAGGAAGGGTATTATTGCTGTAGAGGTGTGTAGAGCAACTATACGTTTAGTCGAGTATTATTATTGGCAGGAATTTGTGTGTGGTGAGTGTGTAGAGTGTGTGTAGGAATTATTATTAGGTGTGTAGAGCAACTATCGTTTGGTCAGTATTATTATTAGCAGGAATTATTATTGTATAGTATTATTATTGTGTGTGTGGCCAAGGGTGTGTAAGAACGCTTCTCACGTTTGCTCAATGTGTGTGTAGAGGTGTATTGTATAGTGTGTGTGTGTGTGTGTGTGTGTAGGGGTGTCATACAAGGCAACTTCTCTCACGTTTGAGGTCAGGGTATTGTGTAGGGTGTGTAGAATTGTGTAGAACACTTGTCCGTTTAGTCAGTGTGTGTGTGTAGAATTGTGTAGGAGTGTGTGTGTGTGTGTGTGTGTAGGGTGTGTGTGTGTGTGTGTGTGTGTGTATGTGTATTGTAGAGTGTGTAGGGTGTACAACTTCTCGTCTGGCGGGAGTCGAGTATTATTATTGTAGGAATTATAACCAGCAGGAGCAGCTTATATGTTTGGTCAGTGTGTGTGTAGGGTAACCAGACGCTGGTCAGTGCAGGGTGTGGTGTGTGCGTGTAGGTGTGTGCGACAGTGTGTAGGGTGGTAGTGTGCAGGGTGTGTGTGTGCAGGGTGTATAGTGCAGGGTGTGTGCGGTGTGTAGGCGTGCAGTGTGTGTGTAGGTGTGTGTGTGTGTGTATAGTGTGTGTGTAGGTGTGTATAGTGTGTGTGTAGGTGTGTGTGTGTGTGTGTAGGGTGTGTGTATAGTGTGTGTGTAGGGTGTGTGTAGGGTGTATAGTGTGTGTGTGCAGGTGCGTATGAAAGTGTAGGCGTGTATAGTGTGTGTGTGTGCAGGGCAACCAGACGCTGGTCAGTGTGTAGGTATGCGTGTGTAGGGTGTGTGTGTGTGTGTGTAGGGTGCATAGTGTGTGTGTAGTGTACAGTGCAGTGTAGAGGCAGGTGTGCGTAGGGCGTGTATAGTGTGTAGGGGCGTGCAGGTGTGCGTAGGCGTGCATAGTGTGTGTGTGTAGGGTGTGTGTAGTGTGTGTGTAGGGTGTGTATAGTGTGTGTGTGTGTAGGTGTGTAGTGTAGGGTGCAGTGTGTGCGCAGGTGCATAGCGTGCGTGGTGCATAGCGTGCGTGTGCAGGGTGTACAGTGTGCAGGTGCATAGTGCAGGGTGCGTAGGTGGTGTGTGCGTGGCGTGCATAGTGTGAAAAGTACAGTGTGCGTGTGTGTAGGTGTATATGTGTGTGTGTGTAGGTGTGTGTGTAGGTGTAGGGTGTGTGTGTAGGTGCAGGGTGTGTGTGTAGGTGTGGGGAGTGTGTGTGTAGGGTGTGGGTGGTGTGTGTATAGTGTAGGGTGTGCAGGGTGTAGTGCATAGTGTGTGTGTAGGTGTGCATAGTGTGTGTATAGTGTGTGTAGGTGCAGGTGTGCGTGTAGGGTGTGCAGGGTGTGTAGGTGTGTGCAGGGTGCACAGTGCGTGTACAGTGTGCAGGGTGTGCATAGTGCGTGCAGGTGCAGGGTGTGTAGGGTGTGCAGGCGTAGGTGTGCAGTGTAGGCGTGCGCAGTGTGTAGGGTGTGCAGCGTGTAGGCGTGGCGTAGGCGTGGCAGTGCAGGTGCGCACAGTGCGTGCAGGGTGTGTATACGTGTGCAGGG
>NC_063194.1:33676868-33689368 GCF_017589495.1 Alosa alosa
ACCGCCATGGAAGCACGAAAGCACCTACTGGAGGACCTCCCGTTATCATAGGCGACCACCCCGGCGATAGTGGTGAACAGGGTAGTGGTGAATATAACCTCATACACCCATGGCCGTGTTGCAAGAAATGTTTCTGTACATCGGCTACCTGCCTGCCCGGCGGCCTGTGAAAGGCTATTTATCCATAGCATCGCAGGAGTTGTCTTCAGTCCAAGAAGAGTAAGACTGAATCAGGCCCGGGGGGTAATCGGGAGACTTCCGGTGGGCACTTCACTTTTGGGCCGGTCGAGGAAACAAATATTGACATTTGTCACGTTAGTCTATCTTTTCTTAAAGTAGGACACGTTCCGCAGTGCATGACACCAATGCAATGCCTTTGCATGGGTTGTAGCCTACGTGAGGGAGTTCTCCCCTCCAAAAAAAGAGTTGGTTGGGTCCATTTAGCCCGTCTTTTCCAAAAAGTTTTCTCAGATACGGATAGCCAAGCCGGCCCTACAGTAGACACAAGCGTCAGCAAGGATGGAGCCCGAAATTAGTGATGAGGAGGCCATGACTACAGGGATAAGTAGAGAGGATAAATTAAAGTTATTTAATGTAAGAAAGAGCAATTACCCTACATGATAAACCTATGCCTTGTTTGCTCAGAAGAGGGTGTAGTAAAGGAGTAGGCTAAATCACCAAACAACAATATAGCCTACCCATGCAAAAAACATGTAGCCTAAACATTAGTTCAATTTGCCTCTTTGTGGAAGCATGGGATAGGCTACATTTCAAAGGCTTTCTTTCTTTCTTTCTGTTTTGGTAACTTGTGGAATAGTGGAATATTTTTTGTTAACTTCTCAGTTGAAGTTAATTATTATATAACCTTTACACATTTGTTGAACCATGGTACTAATAAAAACTACAGGATAGTAAGAGCTGAAATGTATAAGTAAGTATAAGTATATATACTTTTTTGATCCCGTGAGGGAAATTTGGTCTCTGCATTTTAACCCAATCGGTGAATTAGTGAAACACAAACAGCACACAGTGAGGTGAAGCACACACTAATCCCGGCGCAGTGAGCTGCCTGCTACATCGGGCGGGCGGGAGCAGTGAGGGGTTAGGTGCCTTGCTCAAGGGCACTTCAGCCGCGGCCCACTGGTCGGGGCTCGAACCGGCAACCCTCCGGTTACAAGTCCAGAGTGCTAACCAGTGGGCCACGGCTGCCCTCAAATGTTGCTTAATTTATCCAATTCCCACCACTATGGTGGTCGGTCTTGGGCCTGAAACTCCCGGGCACTGAATTCTGGCAACTTTGAAAACCAGCTTCTTTTGAAGATGAACAGACACCTTTTCAGTTTTAACTAATGACATATTAGTAGCTGCTGGACATAGGTGGCCTGTGTGTGTGTGTGTAAGTGACGGTGACCTGGGGAGTAAGCCCTAGAAATGCTCATGCCACATGACCAAAAATGTTCTCCTACAAAGCAGGTCATTTTTTTTTTTGAAAGAAATAAGTTATTTATTTGTCATTTCAGAGAATTGTGCCTAAAAAGTCCTAGAAAAGAATGTGATTTGATTTGATGAGTGAGATTAAGAAGATATGGGAACCCTGAATATGCTTTATGCTTTACTATAAGAAAGGCAAAATAAAGTTTACAATAAAAGTTCAAAATAAAACCGCTTGCTTTTTACTTTTTACTTTTACTTCAAATACTTAAGTACATTAAATACCAGAAAATTACTTTTGATACTTAAGTACAGTATAGTACTGATAAAGTATCAGATACTTTAAGACTTTTACTTAAGTAATATTCTAAAAGGCAACTTTCACTTCTACCAAAGTCTTTTTCTAGTACGATACTTGTACTTTTACTCAAGTATTGCTTTCTAGTACTTTATACAACACTGTCTCTCTCTCTCTCTCTCTCTCTAGGTGCATCCCTCCTCAGCATGCGCATGTAATCCAAACATGCACAATCGTGCAAGACGACTGAATTGCTATTAAACTGGGTTAGCATCATTAGCACGCTGCAATTTAATTTGTTCAAAACTGTTGCATTCAAATTGACTGCTAAATTCTAATCAACTCAATCCCGATGCAAATGGAAAAGTATTTTCCAAGACTCAAAGGGGCCTGTCCCAAGGAGAAAAAGTATTCATTTGAAACTTAAACACAGTGGGGAAACTGAACAGTCTAACCAGTAGACTTACTATGATAAACTAGCAAATTACAATATTTACAGTACAATAAACTAGCAAACTACAATATTTACAGGCTTCCACCAGTGCTGCTCATTCAGACTTATGTGCACAATTATTTATTTGAGTGTTTTTCATGATTGTGTTGCTATTTCTTTTCCCTGTTTGCTTTGATAACTGAGGTGATTCAAATCAGAGTAAGGTTAAGTTTAAAATAAAAGTGTTTAAATTGAACTTTAACTTTTTTTTCCCCTTCTGGTCCTTATCTGAAATAGATTTTAAAAAAAAAAAATCAATAATTATCAATATCGACCGATATGAAATACTTATATCGTGATACAGTTTTCAGCCATATCGCCCAGCACAGGGGTTCCCAAACTTTTCAACCTGCGACCCCCAAAATAACCGTGCCAGAGACTGGCGACCTCCACTATCCCTGGATGTGACTCAAAAAATAAAATAAAATGTGCGCACCGGCCATACGCACTAGGCTTATCCAAACACGGGCTTAACGACAACACAAAAGAACAGAGCAGCCTGTTATGATTTTACATATAGAAATTTACTATATGATAAAAGCAGAATACCTTAGTCAAAAAATAATATCCATGTAACATGAGTGCACATTATTGCTGTTGTGCAAACTTAACTTTGAAACATTACTTTAATTTCCATTTTAACGGAAGAATATCTCAGTCAGGGTAATATCCACAAACTGTTGTAAACATATGTACATTGTTGCTGCACAAATTTACATTTTGGCAATCTCATCTAATGAGATGGATGCGCGCTATGCGCAAAACACAGCAAGTCCATTCTTGGTTTAATTGTGGAGACGGCCACACGGAGATAATCCTCCACATTTAGACGCGATCTGTATTTGTTTTTAATATACTGTATGTCAGTGCAGAGAAAGTCTTTTCGCACAGGTCAGTACGTCCATCGCTGCCTTGGATAGCTGTGGATATTTCCTCTCGACTGAAATCCAGAACTCAGCAAGCGTCTTGGAATTAAAATCTGTCTTTAAAGTGTGGTCAAGTGACAGCTCTTTTATTTTCCCCAAATTTATTTGATTTATGGAAATCATTTTGAGACCCACACCTTGGCGTCCCGCGACCCCCACTTTGGGAACCCATGATCTAGACCATTGTTGTGGGACCAATTCAACTGATCAAATGCATATCCATACTACAGGAATTTTCTGTGTATTAGCCGCATTGTATATAAGCCGCAGGACAGTGTCTTGTGTAAGTTAAAAGAGACAAAACCATATTAATACCATATTAACTGCCCTCGCGTATTACAGTAACCTCATAGCTGAAGAAATTTAGCAAAATCAATGTATAAGCCATGGCTAATAGTTGGGAAATTAAGGTAACTCATATTGGATTGCAATCTCAGCTACATAGCTACAATCTGCATTAAAAAGTACTATTGATATTACAGTAAAGAGTACAGTTAAACTATAGTGTGTACCTGAAGCGTGTGGTCTAGCCTCTGGAAGTAGACGAGGTTGCCCCCCTCCTGTGTAGACACCTGATGGAGGATCTTCAGAGAACTATTCCACAGTGGCGTTAACAGACTGAACGAGAGAATGGGAGAAAGTCAGATAGAAAGAGACAGATGGAGTGAGATGAGAGGGGAGTGGGAGAGAGAGGGATAGAGAGAGGGAGAGAGAGATGTATAGGTTTGGATATAGCTACATAGTAACACAGTCATCTATACATTAGCCTGCTGAGCAGTTCTCTCTCTCTGTTCCAATAGGCACATCTGCAGGCACATCTACTTTAATGAACAGCATTACTGTAGGTTTCCCTGAACCAGGTACCTCTACCAGTATTTTTTGTGCATTTTGTGTTCATTTTTGTGCATTATGTGTTAATTTTTGTGCATTCTGTGTTTTGTATCTCAAACTGACCCGTTGAAGTTCTCCTGGACCAAGTTCTCGTTCATGTACTGCAGCTCTTTCTCCAGGTAGCGCATCAGGGGAACCACAGCCTGGTCAACAGAGAAAACACATGAACAGAACACTCCATAACAACAAACAGACAGACAGACAGACAGACAGACAGGCAGATAGACAGATAGATAGATAAATAGATAGATAGACAGATATTATTGAGTGGATTAGTGGTAGGATGTTATTGAGTGTGAGTATGACTGGGTGGGGTGGATGTTATTGGGTGGATGGATGGTTGGATGTTATTGAGTGTGTGTCAGTAGTGTTTTCCATGACTGGCACATGTGGTCTCATGAGGAGAGGGAGGTGGGAGGTGAGGGGGAAGTAGGGAAGTTCTCACATCCTCCGTGGACTTAGAAGGAAGTCTGTGACGTGTTGCCATATTTCGCACGTAGGCCTCAATATCAGTGTTCAACTGAGGAAAGAGACAAGAGAAGGACACAAGACATTAGTTCAGACCCTGTGTGGTTATTGCCAACTGACACGCCATGCAACACCCTTTCTGTTACAATCTGAACATATAGATTAGATTAGATTAGATTAGATTAGATTAGATTCAACTTTATTGTCATTGTGCAGAGTACAAGTACAGAGACAACGAAATGCAGTAATGCATGTAGATGAAAGTGCCACAGGAATCAGACATAAGAAATTAGAATTAGATTATCATCAGAGGATCTACAATTAGCATCCACGTAGCTTTTGATGTTTGTGCTAATGGGAGGTGAATCGGAAAGTGAATCAGAAGCAGACTTGTGTCTAGCGCCCCCTACCTGTCTGCCAAGAGTCTCCATGGCTGAGCGGATCTCACGCGTCAGAGCCGCCTGTGTGTGCTGCAACTGGGACGGCAGCGTGTTCTGGAACTGGGTGTCGGTGATCACAAGACGCGTGCGCTCCCGAAGCCCCGCCCAGTTGAGCTGTCCTGGCAGCTTAGTGAGGACAGAGCGAAGGTGCTCAAGGTCGTTCACCACCACACACAACTACAGGACACAGACAGATTACTCACCACCACACACAACTACAGGACACAGACAGATTACTCACCACCACACACAGATTACTCACCACCACACACAACTACAGGACACAGACAGATTACTCACCACCACACACAATTACAGGACAAAGACAGATTAGCACGATGTATTCACAACACACACTACATGATTGGCACGATGTATTCACAACACACACTACATGATTAGCACAATGTAGTCATGTGGGCGAGATTACAACACATGATTGGTACGATGTATTCACAACACACACTACATGATTAGCACAATGTAGTAACGTGTTGAATTTGGCCATCGAAGGGGCGGGATATGTGTAGACAACTGCCATACTGCCATTATGAACAAATCCCATGCCTTTCTATGGAGGACTTTGTGCTGTGGTGCTGTATCTATGTGCTGTATTAGAAAGTGTCTGACTCCACACACAACTACAGGACTATTAGATTTATCAACTCTACACAATTACATAAATAACTATAAATAGTGATTTGCAGTACATCAGTCTCCGCTACACAACTATAGGACAAATAGTGATTTGTAAACTCCAAACACAACTAAAGGACAAATAGTGATCTGTAAACTCAATGACAGGACATAAAGAATCATTAAACACACAACCACAGGACAGAAAGAATCATTAAACACACACAACCACAGGACGTAAAGAATCATTAAACACACAACCACAGGACATAAAGAGAGACTGGTCACCACCAGACACAAGAGTGAATACAAATCATCTATTATACTATACAAAAGCAGAACAAAGTTGAGTAATCTATCACACACATCTCAGGATAAAGATAAAGCTCAATCAACACCACACACAACTTCACCACAGAGCTGTCATCACATGAAGCAGATATGATGGTGAATTTGACCCACCATGTTGATTGCACTGCCCGGGTCTGAGGTCTCTGATAACTTCTTCACCCTCTGTTTCAACATCTGACAGTATGTGGATGAAATCTTACACATGTCCTGCAAACACACACATATTACAGACACACTCAAATGCACACACACACATATATGAAAGTACCAGAGGCGATTGCTCTAAGACTACAGGGGAAGCTCAGCCTCCTCTAAAATATCACGGAAAATCACATCAAATAACACTATAACATTAGCTTCTAGCCTACTATTCCAACTAGAACATGCTGAAAACATGTTCATCTTCATGGCTAGTTTGTTCAGCAATAAGGTTTTGCCGGTCATTTACCGTGATTTCGCACCCGTAATACATTGTTGTGACGACATGATCCATCAAAAAACCATGCAAAAAAAACATAGACGCTCGGCTTCACTGGACTTTAAATGGCACTACAGAGTGGGCTGATCTCAGTGCAGAAAAGCTACACATTTATTGGACAAGCGCCACAAAATCGTCATTTCCAGGGAAGCCCGGCGTCTCTGGGAGACAGTGGGATGGCCTGGACGCCGAGCTTCTGTATGATGATTGGAGGAACCGTCATAGAGGCTGGACTCTTTTTGATTGACAGCATATGTTGCGATCTGACAGGAAGTGGTTCAAGTTCAAGGGATGCGTTAACGTTAGCAGCTAAAATTCACATAATTTGGGAGCAATATAGTCGGTTTCTATTTGTCTTTGTAAATAGCATAATGTAAATAAAACTGTAATGTGGAGTTACAGAGTTTGTGACTTGCCTTTGTTTCAGTTGTGTCTTTAGGCTAAGTTAGGTAGCGCGCTATAACGGTGTAGGCTACATTATGCCATGTCTGCCATGCCAACTCTATAGCCTACTGTTTGGCCTATTCTGGGTTTTGGGGTCATTTTTGCCCTCAAAGAACAATATAGCACCTTAATAATATTAATTTAATAATTGACCATTTTTATCAGAGCTTCCCCTGTTCCAAAGAGCAGCAATCGCCACTGGAAAGTACACACACAGAAATAACACACATGAAACACAAAAAAACACACACACATGAAAGTACAAGCAAACACACCTAAACATTTATCTCATTCCGTGCAGCCCTGTAAATGATGTGTAGACTAGTAAAACATTTACCAGCATTTTGAATTGGACTGGGTTATGTTACATTGAAACGAACTGAACTGAGTTGACATAAACTGAATTGAGTTGAATTGAACTTAATTCAATGGAATTGATCGGAACTGGACCTAAGTAAGATGTGTGTCTTCGGCATGTGTTTGTGTGTAACAGCCACGCTCATTGGGCGTGCAAGTGTGCCGTTCCGTTCACAGATTATAAAAATCGTTTTTGGTCTAATTCTTTTGGAAGGTGCGCAGCGCTCTTGCGTCTGGTGTGGCTAGGTCCATTGATCATACTGGAAGCCAATTATTGCGGCGTACTCTCTGCGAACGGAACGTTTCAGTTGCGCGCCCCAGCGTAGCCTGGCTGTTGTGCGTCCGAACTGGGCCCACCTCGGTGAGTTTGACCATGAGCATGAAGCCCTCCTCCGGATCAGGCCAGGCCAGCTGATCCCAGAGTTTAGCGATGGGCTGCAGGCAGGCTGCCAGGTCCACTGCAGAGGAGCTGTGCTTGATGGGCACCGAGCCGCCCTGCAGTGGCTGCAACTACAGAGGGAGAGATGAAAGATGAGAGAAAGAGAGGGAGAGAAGGATGGAGAGAGAGGAGATAGGAAGGAAGGGAGAGAGGGATAGAGAGAGAAAGAGAGAGAGAAGGATAGAGAGAGAGGAGAGAGGAAGGAAGGGAGAGATGAAAGATGAGAGAAAGAGAGAGAAGGATGGAGAGAAAGGAGAGAGAGGAAAGAGGAAGGAAGGGAGAGATGAAAGATGAGAGAAAGAGAAGGATGGAGAGAAAAAAGAGAGGAAGGAAGGGGGTTAAGGGATGAAATATGAGAAAGAGAGAGAGAGATGGAGAGAGAGGATAGAGAGAAAGAGAGAGAAATGGAGAGAGAGAGAGATGGAGAGAGAGGATAGAGAGGAGAAAGGAAGGGGGGGGGGTTGGCAGAGAGAAAGAAGAGAGTTAGAGTGGAAGAGATTGAAAGCCTTGTTTACTATGCCTGTAGACCAATAAACCAAGAATGCAATAAACCAAACACAGAAAATATAATGGACTGACTCAGTACTTGAACCCCAAGGAATATGGCAAAACAGAAAGCAGCATAGGGAGGAGGAGAGAGACAGGAGTGTGTGTGGGGGTGTGTGGTTGTAGTGTGTGTGTGTTTGTGTGTGTGTGTGTGTGGGGGGGGGGGGGGGTTGCAGTTGTTGTGTTTGTTGTTGTTGTCGTCTTATACCTTGTCCACCTCCACAGCTTTCTCCACTCTCTCCATGGTAGTACTGAAGGCCTTGTTTAGCCAGTAGGGGAGCGCTTCACGGAAACACTCATGGAAGTTTGTCAGCTGCAGAAGGTTGGTCCTGGAAATACAACCATAACTCAATAACTCTCTTACATTATCAGCCCAGTTAGTCAAGAGCTAGTTCCATACTGCCACACTCTTAAGGCCAACGCCCACTGGTGGCGTCTGACGCACATCAAGTAATGCCAACTTTTAGAACTCCATTACTTTTAATGGAGCAAAGCCCATTGGCAGCGTCTGACGGTTTTTGACGTCTGACATTTTTCTTTCTCTTGACCGTCAAATCCATAGACGCAAATGTCGTCGCCAGTGGGCATTGGCCTTTATTTTATCAGCCCAGTCAGACAGAGCTAGCTCCATACAGCCACGCTGTTACTTTATTAGTCCAGTCAGTCACAGCTAGCTGTGTCAGGATCTGGCCCGAGACTTTGTGCCACCCTGGTGGCCATTCTGTATATTGTTCTGTGTCATGTGCTCTGTATTTACCTGTCTGGTCATGTGTCTTTGTCTCCACCCATTCCCTTATATGGTCTGCACTTCCTGTCTCGTTAGTTTCCCCAAAGTCCTTTTAGGCAAGCCCCTCCACTCGGCGGCCATATTGCAACGCTTTTTGGGCACTCATCGGGCATCTATTCGGCGGCCATATTGCAACTCTTTTTGGGCACTCATCGGGCATCTATTTCGGCAGAAATGCGCATGTGCAAGGCTTCACGACACCAACCTTGCTCCAGCGGCGAGATCACAACACATGATTGGCAGTTTTGGCACGATACTTCACAACACACCACATTATTGGCTCAATGTATTTACAACACAGCACATGATTGGCTCAATGTGTTCACATGTCGACGTTTTGCCACGGAGGGGGTGTGATTTGTGTAGACAACTGCCATATTGGCGTTACAAACTAACCCCATGCATTACTATGGAGGATGTTTGGAGTGCTGTGTCTCCTCTCTGGTTTCCCTCCATTTCTGCCTCCTCACCTGTTCCCTGTTATTGTCTTGTTGGTTGCGTCCAGTCCTCTGTCTTTCTGTTAATTGGTCTGTGTACTTCTACCCCCCTGTTTATCTGTCCATTGTGCGTTCGTCTCTCTGTTAATCCTGTCAAAGTCCTGTTTGTATGTAAGTCTGGTAAGTTAATAAAACGTGTTTGTTGGAACGTCTGCTTGAGAGAGTCTTGCGCTTGGGTCCTACCCTGACAGTACAAACCCACCATGAATGGACCCAGCAGACTCTGATTTCTCTTATGGAGTGCAAGGTACGGAAGCTGCTGAAGGTCACACCACACCTGCAGCCCAGTCGCCCGACGCCACACCTGCACTACCGCCTCCGCCTACCTCTGTCTGTCCAGCCCCGCCCGAGCCCGAGCTCATCTCTGTCCCCGTCTCCCCTGTCTTGTCCGATCCCCTCTCTGTCCCAGTCCCAAGCCCGAGGCTTTAAACACACAAGTCAGGGCAGGTTACAGCAGACTGACATGTTGTGATACAGTCATTACATCACACCCATGACTAGTTATTTATGGAGAATGCGCAATCATGTGGTCATGTGCATAGATATATATATCTATGATAATGTGTGCCATGTGGTCAAACCACTGTCTATTCCATGAGGTCATATTGGGAAGTGTTCCACAGTGATCAGTCATTAGTCCACTTAAGAATGTAAGACTTGAACAAAGATCTGTGTCTTCACCAAGGAGGTCCTCCAAGGACGTGTGGCATCTTTCTGTGCGTGCCTCTCTACCTGTGTTTGGGTATGTGTGTGTGTCTCTCACCCTCTGTGTGTGCATGTGTCTATGTATGTGAGTGTGTGTGTGTGTGTGTGTGTGTGTGTGTGTGTGTGTGTATGCGTGCGTGTGTACACACCTCTTCTGCAGGAAGGCCTTCTCTTTGTGGATGTCCTGCAGGCTCAGGTAGACAGGGAAGAGGGAGTTGGCCAGAGACTGCTCCATCTGCTTCTCCACCTGGGCCAGGGTCTCCCTCATCTCCACCGCCAACTGGGGGAGCAGAGAGAGAGAGGGAGAGAGAGAGAAAAGGAGAGCAGGAAGGGATGGAGAGAGAGAAAGAGAGAGAGAAAAAGGACAGCAGGAAGAGAGAAAGAGAGAGAGAGAGAGAAGCACAGCAGACAGGAAGGGAGGGAGAGAGAAAGAGAGAGAGAGAAAAGGAAATCAGGAAGGGAGGGAGAGAAAGAGAGAGAGAGAGAGAGAGAGAGAGAGAGAGAGAGAGAGAAAAGGAAATCAGGAAGGGAGGGAGAGAGAAAGGAAGAAAGAAAGAAAGAAAGAAAGAAAACAGATGAGGGTGAAAAGGTGCAGAGATGGAAAGAGATAGACAGAGTAAGGTGTTCTGATATAATACATCACAATTACAATACTCAGTCATACTGATCCAATGCACTCTTTAACCCATCTGTAAGTCAACCTGAATAGACGCAAACAGTGAATATATTTTAATACATTTACTATTTCCTATCTACATACTGGACTAGCCACTCTGCTCTAAATGTGATATTGTGTTTTAGAATAATCATTTAACGAGATGAATCTGATTGATCAAGTATTTCCCCTGACTCAACAGGAAAGAAAACTTGTGTGTCTGCTAAGTACGCTATCAAACCATTTAAGATCAAGATAACATAAAGCAGAATGATAGAGCATCAGCAGACAGTCATGCAGAAGACTTTAAAACCTTTTTGGAAGAGACATGGAAGGAGCAGACTGTTCACATTGTATGGTCACTTTGGATAAAAGTGTCTGCTGAGAACCATAACCATAACCATAACTGTAACCATGAACCTGTACATATATGTGGAACAGCCATAGCTGAACAGACAAAGCTGTGGTGACCTAAAACCCACAGCTGGATGTGCAATCAAAGGGGGCAGACATAAAAGAAAAAAGTAAGGGGGAAGCTTCTCTGGGTCAACAATGTCCATGGGAGACCACTGCACATTTTTCTGATGTCATACGGTTGCTGAGTGACATTCGAATGAGTTGATGGTCATATTCAAAATTAAGAGACAACTGCAAATTTCAATATGACCGTCAACTCATTGGAATGTCACTCATACCTTGAGTTCATGTAGCATTTAGAGGAATACATCTGAATACATCTAAGCTTTGGCTGTGTAGTGGCAGAACACATACACATCAATGAAGTGGAAGGACATCTGGCTTTAGGCTACACCTTCTGGCTTTAGGCTAGCACGGTATGTGCTACCAAAATAAGAGACCATGCAAACCACCAGCTTGTTCCAGCTTCTTACTTATTACAGAAGACGCTTTGTACCTTCAGCAAGCAGACTCCTGAACACCAATTGTTTTCTTATTCATTTTGTTTAGAGTTTCTTTCTTTTCTCCCTTATTGGAATGATTGAACAACAATTACTACCAACATTGTTGTGTGGCAATAAAGTATATCTTATCTTATCTTATCTTATCTTATCTTATCTTATCTTATCTTATCTTAATAGTCAGCCTAGCCTCACACACGCAGACCTAGTGTGTGTAGCCCTCAGAGATTTCTGAAATTGTGGACCAAAACCTCAGGGCCTCACAAACTGTCCAGCACCACTGCACATCATGGTAACAGACATCTCCTTGATCACTTGGTCCATATGGCATGATTGAAAATCAGCTACTCACCAAGCTGTCCAGGATCTGGTAGACCACAGTGAAGACATCCAACTGTACCGCACTGAGTCAAAATAACAATCATAGAGAACCAATGAGACTTGTGATCCCTCACAGAAATGGCATTATTTCACATACCTTCCTTTGTCTCTCCCTACAAAATGACTATGAAATTAGTCCGTAATGTAGTTTATATGCATTATATGTCACACTGCTTGGCAGACAATGGAATGAACTGCAAATGGAATGAACTGCAAAGCTCCAGTGCTAAAACTATCTGTTTGGTTTACCTGACAGACCCTGTTCCACACATCCATATTGACTAGTCATGTCTATAACACTGTTTGCTTGGTTTACCTGACAAAGACCCTGTTCCACATGTCCTTGCTGATACGGATGTC
>NC_063194.1:33699368-33825304 GCF_017589495.1 Alosa alosa
CTGGCAAAACACAGAGTCCAGTCTTACACCCACTTTTCATTTTTTGACCCTTTTTTATCTGAAAATGTTGAGTTATTATCACAAAGTTTCGACTAAGTGTCTCAGAATTGCCCCCCACAACCCCATTTAAGACATTAAGACATTAAGACATTAACACATTTAAGACATTAACACATTTAAGACATTTAAGACATTAACACATTTAAGACATTAACACATTTAGACATTAACACATTTAAGACATTAAGACATGAACACATTTAAGACATTAAAGGAGAATACCGGTTTGATATTGACCTAAAGTGTGTTGAAACATGATACCAAGTGTGAACGTATGTCTCATAGCCCATCTCGGCTTGTCCCCTGCACTCCAAAATCTGGCGCTAGTTAGCCGATGCTACCAACAGCTTTTTCAATTGTGGTGCTTCGGCATCGGGCTAGCCATGCAAATAAATCACAGTTTTACACCATTTACGAGGCTCAATGTATCTCCACACTTCATTGGTAGACTTCCGAGGGCCCTGACATTTAAAACGAGACATTGAGAACTTTGAAAAAGCACTGGTAGTTTACTTACAAGACGATTTATGCAGACAGTATCTTCACGAAGTTTAGCGTTTGCAGCCATCTTGAATTTAGTCACGATAATTCGACGAGTAAGAATGAACAGGTATGATAAGGGATCAGATTCCAAAAATAATTCAGTGGAAATGAACCCAGTAAACAAAATAAAGTCCTGGCGACATCCCCTAAAGGTCCCCTGGCGAAAGTCACCTCCTCGACATTGTGTAGGGTTCCCTTTACGTCCCGCGGACCTCTGTTCGGGAGGTCTAAAAGATGTCCACGAGACTTTGAGAGGACGTCCTGTAATGGTCACCACGACGTTATGCGCGCGACGTTATATATCCGCGATGGTAAAAAAAAAAAAAAAACATGAAGCGCGATTTAGTATGGTAGGCTATTACATCCTGTAAGTCTCAGCGTTGCTAAGAGAGAAGGAACATGAGCACGCATTAACGACTTTTTCTACAACTACACAATTAACGTCACTCACCTCATATTTTCACACATGTATGAAATCATGTCCTCCGAATGCATTACACCAATGATGAGTAGACATGGACATTTATACCGGGCTAGGATGTGCTGCTTTCACATCTACGGTGTCATTTTCTTAATAAACTAATAATGACGCTTTAATGGGCATATCCCCGTAGCATATTGTTTAAAAACATCATCAGAGTAGGCCTAGGCTAGCCTAAGATAAATTGTTCAAACCATATTGTTTCAAAATATTAAAAACTAATAATAGCCAAAATACTAAATGAATCGCAATGCATGCTGGGAAGCAAAACTCAACATGAAATAAAAGTACATGAAACATAACTAGAATGCATTGACGTTATATCCACTCGTTTTCTTGGACCTGTGATCAAACAGGGACAGCCTATAAATGTAAGCCTATCTTCCTGAACATTGCAGATAAAGAAAAATTTATCGTTTTCTCTTAATGCTCTTTGTAGCCAACTTTAAGATGAAATAAATAGATTCCAGATGTTTCTATTCTATATCATTGTTTTATTAATAAACAGTAAGGCTCTGGTGAGGCAGAGAGCTTGCTCCTCGTCAGAAATCTCATCGGATATGTGCACTCTTTGCTGTTTCCACAAGGAGCTGCTGTAACATCAGGGACAGCTATGCGATGACACTTTTAAACGCCGGCATCGTCAAATAAATTACAATGACATTTAAACAAGTCATGAAGAAGCAGTATCCTTAATTCTTCTGCAATGTAGAGCTAGATCGTTTTGCTTTACAAATTAAGTAGTCACTTATGTTGCTAGACAACCCTAAACAAATGCTACGTGGTCTGTTTTTAACATTTCTCTAGTTTTATTGCATCGTATTCAGCTCCAAATGTCGGTTCAGTCCCAATTCGGCCGTGTGTGTGTTTCTGAAAATAAAACAGATAATAAGTATGTGACTACGTTAAATAAACCACTGCCTATTTAGAGCATGTTACATGCATCACGTAATGACAGTTATCTGAAGAAATGCGCATTGTAAGCTAAGCTAGAAGCTAAGAACAGCGACTTTGCTAACATTACACCAAGCATCACATCAGCTAACATTTTGATAAAATCCATTCCCTAGTTTGTAACGTTATACATTAACGTTAAACTCAAAATGTATGTGCTACATAATTCAGCATGTATGCAGACATACATGCTGAATTATGTAGCACATAGGCCTACATTTTGAGTTTAACGTTAACAACCCTTTTCCCAGTTTATGAAGTTGTGCGTCTATGAGCAAATAGACGCACAACTTCATAAACTGTATGATATGTTGCCTTAGACTACGGTAGGCTAATGCAGCTACTGCTAGAGAGACTAACAGACTAGATAGATAGATAGGCCTACTTTAGTCATCCCCAGACGTGTATCGTGAAGTCCTGCATGGATGTGATGTCCTGCAGCCAGAGTGCTCTCAACTCCGCTGCCATGTGTGAATAAACAAATGTCCCCCCCATGTCCCCGGTATAACGTTATTGTGGGTCCTTAGAAGGTATTTGAAATGACCAAATGCAAATGTCATCCGAGGGACCTGACGGTGAAGTCCCCAGAAAGTCCTGCACCAGACGTCACGCAATAACCAAACGATAACTTGCTCCGGACGTCAATAAGGTCACCGGAACGTCCGCTAGAGAACATGACGTTGGGGACCAATCGGGGACGTAGTGAATGTCGGCATGAGGTCCGGGGGACGTCCTGTGTTTGTCAGGGAATACACTGAATACACTGAATACAGTTTCTTCCAGTAGCAGCAACTGGAATCCATGCATTTCCACGGAATTATTTTTGGAATCTGATCCCTTATCATACCTGTTCATTCTTACTCGTGGCTGGACTTGTCGTGACTAAATTCAAGATGGCTGCAAACGCTAAACTTCGTGAAGACACTGTCTGTATAAATCGTCTTGTAAGTAAACTACCAGTGCTTTTTTAAAGTTCTCAATGTCTCGTTTTAAATGTCAGGGCCCTTGGAAGTCTACCAATGAAGTGTGGAGATACACTGAGCCTCGTAAATGGTGTAAAACAGTGATTTATTTGCATGGTTAGCCCGATGCGAAAGCACCACCATTGAAAAAGCTGTTGGTAGCATCGGCTAACTAGCGCCAGATTTTGGAGTGCAGGGGACAAGCCAAGATGGGCTATGAGACATACGTTCACACTCGGTATCATGTTTCTACACACTTTAGGTCAATATCACACCGGAATTCTCCTTTAAGACATTGGGCTGTATTTTGGAACTCGTTTTTCACCCGTGCAAAGTTTAATTCGGTATTTTGCACGTTTATTTTTTAAACATTGCGCCCAGGGGTGTGTTAACAACCTAGGGAGGGGCCTGGCGCGTTGTCTACAAATCGCTATTGTACACCACCTAAACCTGGTCAGAAGTCAATGGCGAGTTGTTCATATGCTATTTTAAGAGCGCATGTCAACAGTCATATTGGCAGGTGCACCATCCTTCTATCATTCATGAACGCACACCAGCGCACGTCCATGCAAAGCATTACAAATTGCACGATTACAATGGGAAACATAATTAGAACAAAGATATTACGAAATACTGTACATCTCATGGTGAGTAGTTATTCACCATCATTTGCAAATTGGTAATGATGGTTAAAAGTGATTAGGGGAGAGGCGAGAGACACGTATGGAGCACAGCTGAAGACGCAGTCACGAGATTTAAGCAACTCCTCTGCAGGATAAATGTTGTTTTATTCAGTCATTTGAGCAATAGGGTAAGTGTTGCTTTTTCCAGCCTATGTTGTCAGTCAATAGTTCAAGTAACTGCATAACTGTCTTGTCGTTGACTGACTCCTTGGTGAAGTTAGTTTCACTTTGCCAATGAGTTCAAATAATAGACGAGTGCAAATGCGTGAAGGCTATGCTAGGTTTTAGTAAAGCATGGTTTAAGAATGACTATTCCATACGGTCTCGCAAGCAGCCTCCTTCAAATGCGCCGTTGAATGGCAACATACCGATGCATTTATTTGACATATCGCGCGTTGCGCCGTTAAAGGGAATGACAGATGTCATTCTCATTGGTTTAAAATTATGTTACGACCCAAACACACCCATATGACTGATTAAAAAACCTAGGAACACCTTGTTGCGCCATGCGCTCCACGTTTGATAACGAAACCCCTCCCAATGTGAACTGGACATCCTACTAAATTTGAATAGACTTTTGAGGAGTGACGATGCCATGAGTGACAGAATGTCATGATAGGGCCCATTAACACATTTAAGACATTAAGACATTTAAGACATTAAGACATTAAGACATTTAAGACATTAACACATTAACACATTTAAGACATTAAGACATTTAAGACTACTAAAAAACTAAAACAGTGACTGAACACCATGACTTTCACTGTCTGAGTTAATTTCCTGCAGAATACTAGCACTAATCCACTGCATGTGTTCGTTTGTAAACCACTTGCTGGTTTCATGATTAGTTACTTCA
Organism: Alosa alosa; assembly: GCF_017589495.1. NCBI lineage: Eukaryota > Metazoa > Chordata > Actinopteri > Clupeiformes > Clupeidae > Alosa > Alosa alosa. The sequence continues at coordinate 33,703,911 of NC_063194.1, forward strand.
GTGGACTTAAATTCTCAGCTGCCGCTTCATGGTTACTGTACAGAGAGAAAAGGCTTCAAAGAGCTTACCACTGATGTCTTTTCCCAGAATGCCTTTGGCTTCCTTCACAGTGACCATCAAGCCATACGCAGGAGACTGAGGGAACAGGGTCATAGATTGGTTTGATGCGGTCTGCTGTATGCAATACAGTATGCAAAAACAGCCCTCCTACTGTCATGGCCGACTGGTACAGTGTGTCTGAGGGCAGCATGTAGCGTGTCCTTAGCGTGTACACCCTCACCTGTGTCTCCTGCACCTTTCTCAGCAAACTCTTATGTTCTTCATCTGTCATGTTGAATGCCTGAGGGGAGGAAAAAGAGGTTATAGCTTCTCTGGCCTGGATGGACAGAAAATGTCTGTGGGAGCTTTTCAATGTATTGAGTTTTTTGTGTGTGTATAATTCACCATTTGTGTGTGTGTGTGTGTGTGTGTGTGTGTGTGTCAAGGCCGTAGTCATGATGTCAACATTGGGGGGGGAAGAGAAGGGTGGAGAAGGCCCAGTAAGCCCATTCAGTAATCCATCCCTGGACCTGTATTATGACTCCATTTGTCTTCAAAATGTATACTTTAAAAGGAATTACAAACTAGAGTATCTTTGTTAACCTCTGTATTACACAGAATGTGGTTCTTTGACTTATTACTTACACCTGATTTTTTTTTTTAAACTAAGGCTTAGACTCATAGGTTTGGACCTTTATAGCCTAATAAGATTTTGTCTTTTAATTTAGATTTTATTATACTGGCGGCTAATCACACAATTTTAACATAGTTTGAAAGGGACAGGATTCAGGAATAGGCTACTAAGACAGGCCCCTCTTCTGTCTGACTCACCTCATGTTACCCCCTGCATTATAGACTGGCTTCTGACAGAAATTATGTTTTGTGCAAACATGTAGAAACACTAGGCCTACTACAGCCTTTAACTGGTGAATGGAGGAGCAAATTACTTTCTTTGATTCACATTAACTGTAGGCTATCACCACCAGTGCAAGTTTTTTCCATGTGCCGTCGCCACATTTAATTCCTACGTTTTGCCTGCATGGATGCGCGACTGAGTGCGCATCTAAATAATATGCAAGATGCAACAACCATTTCTAAGAGGCCTATAAACGTCAATTTCTGGCATTACTACTAGCATATGAATGCATTATTTATGTTGAAAGACATGTGAAAGAAATGAATGACTCAGGCTTGCACAAATTCATCATTTAAAATAAAATGTTTCACTTTCGCTATCATTGCGAGAATAGTTAGCTACAATATGTTTCAAAGTTCCCTTTGAGTCTGTGTGTGTGTATATAAGTAAGTATAAGTATATATACTCTTTTGATCCCGTGAGGGAAATTTGGTCTCTGCATTTATCCCAATCCGTGAATTAGTGAAACACACTCAGCACACAGTGAACACACAGTGAGGTGAAGCACACACTAATCCCAGCGCAGTGAGCTGCCTGCAACAACAGCGGCGCTCGGGGAGCAGTGAGGGGTTAGGTGCCTTGCTCAAGGGCACTACAGCCTGCAACCCTCCGGTTACAGGTTCGGAGTGCTAACCAGTGGGCCACGGCTGGCCCCGTGTGTGTGTGTGTGTGTGTGTGTCTGTGTGTGTGTGTGTGTCTCGAGTTCACCTGCTGAATGTAGTGATAGAGCTGGTCGTCGGTGTGGATCTCTTTGGTAGCTGGTTTGCCATGCCTGTGTGCAACAGTGTACAGCAGCTCCTTATACAGGGGCTTCAACTGTAGGAACAAACAACAGAGAGAAAGACAGAGAGAGAAAGAGAGAGAGAAAGATGGAGAGAGAGAGAGAGAGAGGTGGAGAGATCTCACTATCACCCAGATGAAACGACATTCAATTATGTCAATTATGTAATTCAAAGTATCTATTCATACAGCTTTCCAACACAACGCAACACTGTAACTGCAATTACTGAAAAGTCTAGCAACTACTTTGCAATTATTTGTCCACCATTAAAAACAAATCAGTGAGGAGACTCGATTTATTAAAATACTGTTGTTATTTTAGGGTTACAAAAACAGAGAGATGCTATTGGCAGAGAAATGAACCAATGGGAAGGTCACCTCCTGCTCCTTGTGGCGCCGTGCAGCCTCCTCTGGATTCTCCGTCTCCTTAAAGTCCTGTGGAGAAGAACATGCTTATGATTGGCTGTGTGGCAGAGGCTCCCTTTAGAACAACGATAAACAATAAACAATACATTAGCACTGTAAGATATAGTAAATCAACCAAATAAGAAAATCAACCAATAATAAACATTATCCGAGGATCAATTACAGTAAAATAACTAACTGAAAATAAAGAAATGCTCTATAATAATATAATATAACTACTAATAATAATGATATTTTAAAAGATACCATATATCACCTCTATGACAGTGCTCCACTGTAAGCATGTGTTGTGCAATAAGGTTACACAATATATGGCATTACAAAATGACTGCAGAAACAGTCAGCGCATTCAGAGCCAACAAACGGCAAAACAGAAATCAGAGGATAGGTTCCCTTTAGTAGGCTGGTTCCACGAGAACCAGAGGATAGGTTCCCTTTAGTAGGCTAATGTATGGTTCCACAAGAACCAGAGGATAGGTTCCCTTTAGTAGGCTAATGTATGGCTCCATGACAACCAGAGGATAGGTTCCCTTTAGTAGGCTAATGTATGGCTCCATGACAACCAGAGGATAGGTTCCCTTTGGTACTGTATGGCTCCATGAGAACCATAGTACTGTATGGTTAGTAATGATGGTAATCCATCATTATCAGAGAGAGAGAGAGAGAGAGAGATAGAGAGAGAGAACTGACCTTCTTGTCCTTTATCTTCCTGGTTTGCGCCAGTTTACGAGCAGGAGAACCCTGTGGGGAATAGAACATAGTTGTGCCTCACCTTCACTACTATGGCAACAGAAGAGAGGAGAGGAGAAGATAAGAGAGGAGAGGAAGAGAGGAGAGGAGAAGATAAGAGAGGAGAGGAAGAGAGGAGAGGAGAAGAAGAAACTGGAAGTGTACCTGTCTGCGGCGGGTCTTGGTGAGTCCTGGGTCTGCACCATGTCCCTGTTTGAGCAATGAAAAGGAACTGACATATTAATTCAGTGATCTATGCCCTCTCCCTAAAACACACTTACATTATGATTACACACACACACACGCACGCACGCATGCACGCACGCGCACGCACGCATGCACACGCACACACGCACGCACACACAACGCACACACACACACAGCATGAGGGCCAGACCAGAACATTGTCTAGAACCAACACTTTTACACAGGAACATTGGCTTGATGGAGCCAACATCAGTATATATATATATATATATATATATATATATATACCTCACCGCAGTGCAGTAAATGGAAGCTTTTGATAGCGCACACCACCAACGAAAAACTAGGGTGACAAGATGTGCTCTTTTTCTAGGACATGTCCTCTTTGAGTCCTTAAAAATCGTCCAGGAATTTGTTTTTTGAGCCTCAAACGTGTTTACAGTAAATTTGCATTGTGTTTCTCTCTGTCGTTCACAAATGAGTTCAAAATAGCCTTTTGAGGCAGTTTTTTTCTGGTGTCCTCTTTTTCACAAACCAAAAAGAGGACACAATCAGGTCACCCTAGAAAAACAGAAAACCACTAGGACAAACCACTCAGGGGTATAGGCTACTCTGGAACCATCCGTAGGTCACTAATTTGTGCGTTATTTACGTTTGATTACATTTCAGATGATGGTGCTTGTTGGTTTCCTGTAGTATTGCGTTTTTTTTTCTTTATTTATTTTTCTATGTCCGTATATTGGAGGGGACATTATATTTGAATATTGGGGGGGACACGTTCCCCTCAATGTCTATGGTGACTACGGCCCTATGTATACCAGTATACATTTATATATATACAGTATATATACATATATATACCAACAAAATGCCTTAGAGTGGGGGCAAAATTAGTATTAGTGGATTAATTTGCATAACTTTTAATGTAACCTCTGTCATCTGAATACTGAGAAATACTGAGACTTTAATGAACACAAAAAGTGTGTTTTTGAAACTATGCGTCATTTTTGTAATGCATTATGTAGGAAAAACTGGCGTTATGGATGTGACGGTTTCACGTTATGGATGTGACGTGTCTGAACCAGTCCTCGACAAACTACATAAAACACATAATTAAGTAGTGAATTTTGATATGAAACAATTGAAATGGTAATCATGAAAAACTAGCGATGACATTATTGCTTCCTCAGTGCAGTATATATATATATATATATATATATATATATATATATATATATATATATATATATATATATATATATATATACTGTATAGAGAGAGAGAGAGAGAGAGAGAATGGCTGCTGACACAGTCTCATAGGAATCTGGCTCTAATTTGAGATGACAGAATGTAACCTAACTGCTTATGGTGCTAAACTGAGGAATACACAGATGACTAAAGTGTACTGAAGGCTTTTCACCTAATCGGACATAACAAGGTATCAGTATAGTGTGTTACATTTGAGGAAGGTCAACTCATGAGTGGATCTATGACATACCTTCATGCATCTTTTCCAAAATGTCACAATTATAATTGTATATATTTGTATATATTTATAATTATATATTTATATTAAAATTTGTTGCTAAAAACAGAGTGTCACTGCATGACCTCATATTGTATCTGTGGTCCACAGTCAAGCTCATGAAATAATACATTAAAAGAACATTCAGTTAAGAAGATAGAAGTACAACTAGATTGGTGAATATGCTATCTTGATGGAGTTTTCAAACAAAGTAGTGGATTTGTAACACTACAGTTGTCCAGGCAGGTTTAAAGCCCTTGTTTCAATGCAATTTGTCAAGTGCCTCTTCATGTTGAATAGATATGGCATGACATACTCCTCTCCTCGGTTCAGAGGCACGGGTGTCCAAACATAGCACAAACGCCACAGGGCCTACATATGAGTGCAGGACAAACACGGAACAGATGTAAATGCAAATGCATGGCCACCGCTGAGTTGTACCAGGCCACTTCCTTGTTGGAGGCCATCTGAACTAGCCATCACAACATCACAGAGCAGCGTATCAGAGAAACATGGCTTTTCCAACGAGGCGGTAAGGCCTTGAGGAGCTGACTATGACCTGGCTCAGAGTAAGGCCACCTGCTACAGGTGGGACACCATCCACCTGTCCCAACCCATCAGCGCTTAAACGTCTGAAATGAAGCAAAACTGAAATTGCCAAGCTGTCCCGTTCAGTAAGTCTTTTTTTTAACAGGCACTGAGACCAAACATGATTCTAACGTATCACAAATACAGCATACAGTGCCATGGTGTGATTTTAATGCTATTGGTGGTAGTGTGGTGTGTAACGCTTTCTTGGTGATACCACTTGAAATGATTTGACAAAAAAACAAGCAAGAACTGCTATCTTAACACCACCCCCCCCCCCCCCCACACACACACACAATTGTCATAAAATGTTAGTCTTCTTGTCATTTGATGGTCACAACTGACACTTCCATGCTGTGAACTTGCCTGCTCAGGAGGGCGGAGAAGTGCATCGCTGTTTGTGGTCTCTCCATCCTCTGCTGGCACCATGCTGGAGCCAACGACGCGCAGTCCTCACACACAGTCCCGTTGCCCAGCAAACTCCAGTAAGATCAGCTCTGATGATGTATCACCACTGGCGCTGATGGATAAACCCCACGCAATGGTGAATAGGACAGAGTAAGTAGACTCACCTGCTAGACGGACAATGGACAGCGAGGAGCGAGTCCGAAAGTGTCTCTGGGCTTTGCAATCTTCTGATGTCGTCTGAGAAAGCTTTCCTCCAACACTGATAGCCTACAAGAGCGAGGCTCTGGCAGATGGGGTGTGGTGGGAGGGTGGTTTTGGGGTGGAGGAAGTCAGCACTTCCTGTCGAAATACATGAACCTGTGACTTGCAACTGTTTTTTCTTCTCCACGTCAGTGTGCAGTGATGCAGTCATTGACCCACACAAACCCGTTGTGTGCTCTCTTGATGACTCCGGGACATCTTCACAATTACTGCAGTTTTCCAGCCACTATTAAGAAATACAATGTTGCCATAAATAGTGATCTGCTTTACCACTTCCTGTTCAAAATGTTGAGTCTGTAGACGTGCAACTGCGTCTTCTGCTTTAGTGCTGTCTTGCGCGGCTGAGGTGCAACGCTATCTTTTTCAGTTTTGCTGAAGCATCTCTTATTGCTTCATCTCTCATTGCTTCAGTCTCCCATGTTGTGACTCCAGCGCAGTCTCTGATTCAGACCGTCGCAGAACAAACCCTCTGGCATGGAGGGATCGATTGAGCAGTCCGAGATAAGGCCTCCACTCTGTTTGCACACTACCTCATTCTGCCTGGTTGTTTTCGTTGGTGTTGTTGCACATGATTGGCTGCAGAGAGGCCGTGGATGTAAATCTGATTAATGCCTTATTTGCATCCCAAGAGTGGCTGCATGATAGTTGCACAGATCTAGTCCAGATCTGGCCCTTATCAGGTTGAGGCAGATGAAGTTTAACATCAACATAAGGCATAATCTCTGTGGGTGTTTCTCCGAAATAATTTGAAAATCACGTCACCAGACAGACTGAGACAGACAGAAGAAACATTTAGCATGGAAACAGACCCACCCTAAAAGAGAGGGAGACAAATTAAATATTTCATCACCACAGTACAGGGACAAAGCCCTATCTGTTTAATATATTCAAGCTGTCCTTGAATCTAAAATATTACTAAAACTTGAATGGAAGAAAGTAACAACATATTAAGATATGGATTGTAAGAAAACATTTCAATAAGTTTCAAACAGGTTGGACCAATTTGGCAGGGTAATAAGCATTGCTGTTTTGAACTTGTGGGCTATGGGAATTCCATCAGATCAATGTTCAAATTTGTGTCTGATGCATTTCAACAATTACTTTGATACCAACAGCCTGGGAATACCCATATGACTGGGAATACCCATATGACCTTTCAGCAAATTTGGAATTTGCTCTGAAGGTTCATCTGGCCAAGAGGCCATTGAAGCCCCTTTCCAATGTCCCTAAAAACACAAGCACACAAATACAATTGGCAATCCGGCATGGACATGTATTTCTTTGGAATTGAGTAAACAACTGCATTTAAAACCTTCATTTACAAGATGGCTATACTTTTGAAACTATTTGGTAAGAGTTTAATGTACCAATGTACGTTTAATTTCACTGCTAGTTACGCCCCCTGCTGGAAGTCGTAAGTCAATGAACCTCTTTTAGACCCACTTCCAGTTGTACACTTGTGAAGGTCTGGGTTTTTCCAGGCTAGATGCCCACTTACTCTGGGTAACCTATCAATGCTATTGAGGCAAAATGCTCTCTGAGGTAACAGCCCAGGCAAAATGTACTGTGAAGTTCTGGTAAAATTGTGCATGGTAATCAACTCTGTCAGTGCTTGAATCTTCAGTTATTTTCCTGGGAGGCCTGACTGAGACATTAGGGAGTGAATTTATAAAGCAGAATTTGAGATTGGCTGTTGGCTCCTCTTACTTTGAGGTTGAACTAACTAATTTATTAATAAACCTCCATACAGGGGAAATCCCTGTATAAAACCTGTAAAACCTGACACACAATTCAATTCGCATAGGCCACTTAGGCTATCAAGTTGCTATACTGTCCTACAAAGGCAAAATACTTGCCAAAGTGTGAAACTGTGAAAAAATACTTTAAAGTTTATTTGTTGTCAAGCCAAATGTATTATAGGTAGAAAAATGGAAATCTGGCAATTACCTGTTTTAATAAAGATAATGTGTGTACATAAAAAATTATTGGGCTCAAACTTGACCTTTGACCCTTATTTGGAAGTTACTGTAGCCTGTAACCTACTCTGCCTATTATTTGCCAACAAATAGAGTTGTGCCAAAATGCAGTAACTTCCATATTACTTTGCACAGGAAAATTGGCTTAATGAAACCAACAATCAGGCTGATTATGTTGGACAAAGAGAGCCAGAAAAAGGAAGACAGAGAGGGAGAGGGAGGAAGAGACTGCTAAAACTGTTGCTGAAATGACAAACATTTGATGGGAATCTGGCTTCAGTTTCAGGTGACAGAACATAACCTCACTGCCTTTAGAGAACTACACAAATTACTAAAGTGTACTGTAGCATAACGTCTCTGACTGAAGGCTATATAGCCAAGTCAATGGACACACACAGGACACAGGCCTAGGCCTATACTTTGAAGAAGCATTCCTCTGATTTTAGGCATGGGCCTACCTTCATGCATTTCTTCCTACAAGTGTCAGCGTTTTACATGTAATAATTACATTCATTAAGACATGTTGCTTAAACAGGGACTTGCTTGTTAACTTGGTCAGAAATGTATATATATTTCGATGTTATGCGTAGTCTGCTTCGATGTTTTAGTATAACGGGAACATTCGGGAAACATCCACAATGTTAGCTAACCTATGATGTCATATGGTGGGTGTGACTTCGTGCCGGAAGTGCAGGTGCATTTAGCGTTTCACGTTCCTTGGTTTGAGATCAAAACAGTCCATCCATCGACCACTTACTGCGACATATGCACTGAAGATTCTTGTTTCCGGAGCTCGACATTTGGGCACCAAACCATGGCCCTAAATAAGAATAGCTCAGAGTCTGGTGGCGTCATCATAAACAACAGCGAAAGGTAACGGGGATATACTGTTGGAAACCATAACTCGTGAGGATGGGCATTCATTGAAGCTAACGTCAGACTTTGCTAGCTAGCGTCTGTTAACTTTCTAACCTAGCCTGTAAAATAGCTAGCAATACCAAGCTAACGGTTCTCTCAGCATCCATCTAGCAGCCTATAATGTGGATGATCTGAGTGGTTAGCTTTACCATTTTCTTTTCTTTCAATTAATTAGGACACTGCATACAAACTGTAACTTATAACTTTTTTTTATCATGGCCGATGTAACAGCTTAAACATTAACTGATGGCTTGCTAACGCTGGGCAAAGGTAGCCAGTTTGGGAACTACCAATATAGAATCTGCCATATCAAGAATGCACTTTGCCTATTCATTGTGACCAAGTGCGACTGTCTCCAGCTATTCACACATTGAGCAGTGTCAGTCGGGACTCGGGAGCCTGATATAGAATGTTTTATTCGTTATCAAAATTCTCAAGCTACATCATGTAACGTTAAGTCATGTCCTATGATTCCGTCAAGATCCAATGAATATTAGTAGTAAACCTATTACAGGTGCCTTTTGTAACTAGCCAGTCAGCCAATGATGGTGTTCCTGTCATTTAAGCTTCTTAGCTGCATTTTTCTAGAATCCTTTTAGGTGCCGTAGATAGTTGGCTTGTGTAAGGTTAAGAACATCAGTGTAGATACTGTTATTTAAACAAATATCCATCACAGGTGTCATATGTGATGTGGTCATGTGTTTGTGTTAGTCATGGGTTAAATCACAACCAGAAAAACACTATATGGCTGCTAGTCAATTTCATCTAGCCTAGTTATGTTACCTAGTTTTAGACATTAGACATAGATCCTATTATTTGGTAAATGCTATGCAGTAGCCTAGGAAAGTTCCAGAGCCTAATGTTGTACACGTTTCATTGGAAAGACTGATTATTGCAAAACAAAAACATAATATTTATTTTAGCTTTTATTTGGCACGTTCCTTACTGAACATGAATAATTGGCCCAGGACTAATTTGATTTTGTTCCCTAAATATGTGTGTTTATATTTTTAGTGTCTTGATGAGCTATGAGAATGTGGAGCTGGCTTTTTGTGAAGCAGACCGTCTCCCTGATGCCTTCAAGAAAAGCAGGAAGGGAAGTGTCTACCTTACCCCATACAGGGTACGTTAATGAGGCACTTACAGTAACTTCATTTGCAGCTGTCTATATCAGTTCTTCTTTCCTTCATCAGACACACTCACACACACACACACACACAAGCACATATGCATCAGCACATATGCATCAGCCCCACACATGAACTTGTGCACTTAACTTTGCCTACATAACACACACACACACAGTTTGTCAGAGTCCCTGTTTGTGTTGTGCGTTAGGTAATCTTCTTGGCGAAGGGGAAAGAGGCCTTGCAGTCGTTTATGATGCCCTTCTATCTGATGAAAGGCTGTGAGGTCAAACAGCCTGTACTGGGGGCCAACTACATCAAGGGGACAGTCAGCGCAGAACCAGGGGGTGAGAAACACACACACACACACACACACTCTATCATACTGTATGCACCAAAACTAGCTTACATATGCACAAAAACATATTTTTTGCACTCTCATTCTTGCTTGTGAATGAATAACCACATATACTGTATATTCACTCAGAAATAAACACACACACATGGCCACACATTCACATATGTAGGCCTGTACCTGGTGGAATGGGCAGACACACTGACCACACACTCAGTCACTTCACGCAAGAGGTAAAGGCAGAAATGATCAATTTCCTGTAAAAATGCTACTTCATTCAAACTACATAACAGAAAGCTGAGCAGTATAGTTTCAACCATGACACGTCATATTACATCACACCTTCACACCTGTGAGAGTTGCCACTGTTGCTCCTGGTACACGGGTTCAGGCATAATGGCCTTTTCTGAAAACATGTTCACCAGAGGGGAATTTTCCTGGATGCGATTTCCCAGCAACACTGAGGTTGGTGAAACACCGGCGTGTCAGAGCAGGTGCTAGACTGTGCTGGGGAAGCTTTTTCACAGTGACCCACATAAAGGCCAGGGCTTTCATACGTGTCCTTATTTATGGGTCCATAGAGTCAAATACAGTATGTCCAAATTCTCACACTCCTGCGTCTCCCTTTCTGTCCAGGGTGTGTGTTTAAAAAAAGCTCTCAGACTGAGTCAACCGCTATTCCAGTGACCGACCATGTGGCTTCAGGAGGAGGAGGGGAGGAGGAGGGGAGAGGCATCAGTTTTTAAGCTCAGATAGACATCACTTCAAATGTCAATCAACATTTTGCCTCGGCAGCACTGGAGGGAGGGGTGTCATTTTTAAAGCTCAAATATAGTCCATATTGCCTTTTTGGCCAAATTTGGAACCGTGACTTGTCATTGTTACCCACATCGTATTCATTATGTCGATAGAGACCATATGACAGCAACGATCATGTGGACTCACTCTCAGTTGCAATGGTTGCCGTTTGCACACCTAAGTTCAAGTTTAGAAATTACCACAAAAAGGAACCCTTCAAACACTTCATTATAAAAACTAATAGACTGAGTACAATATCAACAGATGCACTGTATCCTGGTCAGTTCCCTGTGTCTGCCTGTGTTCTGTTTTTTTTTTTAATTTTATTTATTTTTTTTAATCTGGGTTCGATTTGTTTGGTCTTCTGCAGGAGGCTGGGAAGGCACTGCCACCTTCAAGCTGATCTTCTCTGCAGGCGGAGCCATCGAGTTCGGCCAGCACATGCTGCATGTGGCCGCCCAGGGTAGGAGGGCCATGGACACTTTTTCCTCTGAACGTTTGTTTGTTTTTGTTTGTTTCCTGTCTTCCCTGTGAAGCTTATTGGCCCAGTTGTGCACAAGACTGTCAGCTTCTTGACAAAGTCCACTCTTTTTTTTTCCATAAGATGATGGAAGAGAAGAGTACTTTGTATGTTTGTTGTGGTTTGGATATACTGCCACCTGCTGAATTCTGTAGGTACTACAGCATGTTGGAGGACACTGCAGTGACTTGTGTATTGGGTTAGCTGGGTTAGGGTTGTGTGGGTTAGGATGGCTCAAAATCAGCTGACGACTAATGCAGGTCAGGGGGCGTATTCACAAAGCATTTTATCGTACCACTAGGAGTACTCTTAAACCACACTAAACGTTTTTGCTAGGAGTTTTCTCTTAAAACCTATTCACAAAGCCACTCAGACCTACTCTCAGTAAGGAAAAATGACAACTCCTAAGATAAGAGAAGAGCTCTGTTGCTATGGTTGACGTCATTCCTCATGCATAAGCTTGTTTGAAGTGACCACCTTCATTGGCTGATGATTATAACGCGGGAATGATGACAAAAACCTCCCCTACGGTGATGAGTGACAGGATGAGAGGAGGATTTTTTGTGAAGTCTTAGTGAGTTATGAGTCCTCTCAACTTCTTTTAAGCTATCCCAGACTTAGCTGCTCCTTTTGGGGCTAAAATGCTTTGTGAATTACCTACTCTTAGTCAAAAAAATGAGGAGTCCTAAAGTTACGAGTGACACGCCCATTATTTTTAGGAGTTTCTCCTAAATTCGCCAGTTAGGAGCTTCTCAGAATCTCAAAGAGAATTACTGTAGAATTCCAGTAATATCCAAGAAAATTCCCTGTAAATGTAACTTTGTGTTTCCTGTGTTGACCCTGCAGCATCCAAAGGGCAGCCAGTTCTGGGCGACTTTGGAAACTGTCCCTACATGGCAGCCAATGGGGCGTGTGCTTACCCCCCTCCTCCAGCCAATGGGATGTACGCCTCTGGGCCCCCCCCTGGCTACAGTTACCCCCCAGGTACGAACACATTCCATTCCAACCCTCTCTGCCTGTGTTCCAGTCAGCTAGTTCAAAAACAAAGAATATCGTTGTTGTCTTTCATATGATTAATATTCATTTTTTTAGTATATTTGATTACAGTAATGCAAGTAAACATTAAGCATAGTCTGTTTGGAGACACAACCAAGATCTGCATAATCATGCACAAGTTTTTATTTCATTGTTTGTCATATTTGTAATTAAGATTTGATGGTGGTAGTAAAATGGATAGTATTTGGCCTCTTGAGTGATTGTCTGACCCCACAGGTGGGTTCTATCCCAACCCCCCAGCGTTCGACGGTCCTGCCGCCTACATGCCGCCCCCGCCGTACTCCGCACCCCTGGGCCAGTCGCCACAGGGCCTGGACCTGCCCCGAACACCCGCCGGTAAGAAGCACAGCCCCCGGGCAACTTACGCGCACAGCTTTTAAACGCGTTCAGACACATACATAACAACCAAGTGTATTATTTGCAGTCATACGGCTCCCACACACCGTTGCGTACGTTGCAGTGCTGGAGACGCCAAGATCCCATTCACATGGGCTCATCGCCATGGGCTCACGCTGAGAAGTTCACAGTTGCTGCACCGGCCAGGGCCGTTGCCCAACTGAATTGTGGGGTCCGTTCAAATTACAACGCGTTGCTCCGGCGCTTATGCTTGAGAAGTTCACTTTTTGCTGCACCGACGGACGGCACCAGACAATCAAATTACAACAACAACACATTACATTTATATAGCGCTTCCATACTCAAATTACAACAACAACACATTACATTTATATAGCGCTTCCATACTCAAATTACAACAACAACACATTACATTTATATAGCGCTTCCATACTCAAATTACAACAACAACTTACAACAACACATTACATTTATATGGCGCTTGTGCAAATTACAACAACAACACATTACATTTATATGGCTTCATACTCAAATTACAACAACAACACATTACATTTATATAGCTTCCATACAAATTACAACAACAACACATTACATTTATATAGGCCCATACTCAAATTACAACAACAACACATTACATTTATATAGCGCTTCGATCAAATTACAACAACAACACATTACATTTATATAGCGCTTCGATCAAATTACAACAACAACACATTACATTTATATAGCGCTTCCATACTCAAATTACAACAACAACACATTACATTTATATAGCGCTTCGATCAAATTACAACAACAACACATTACATTTATATAGCGCTTCGATCAAATTACAACAACAACACATTACATTTATATAGCTTCCATACTCAAATTACAAAAGCAACAACACATTACATTTATATAAACCCGATCAAATTACAACAACAACACATTACATTTATATAGCGCTTCGATCAAATTACAACAACAACACATTACATTTATATAGCGCTTCCATACTCAAATTACAACAACAACACATTACATTTATATAGCGCTTCCATACTCAAATTACAACAACAACACATTACATTTATATAGAGCTTCCATACTCAAATTACAACAACAACACATTACATTTATATAGCGCTTCCATACTCAAAGCGCATCACATGGATGGGGGGACCTCACTAGTAACCACCACCAATGTGTAGCACCCACCTGGCGGTTACGGTTATACCTTAAGCTACCGTCGGGAACACCCACTGGCATGCGTTGATGGAACGCAACTGTGTGTGGAAGCCATTACAAGCAGTCTTCCAAGCAGCCATTACAAGCAGTCTTCCAAGCAGCCATTACAAGCAGTCTTACGAGCAGCCATTACAAGCAGTCTTCCAAGCAGCCATTACAAGCAGTCTTACGAGCAGCCATTACAAGCAGTCTTCCAAGCGGTAGTGTGAGCGTATCTGTGTTTTCCAGTTTGAAATCAGTGAGTGTTTCATGTGTCTCACTTATTTTATCCACTTCTGTTGCAATTCTTCCCCCTCTCTCTCTCTCTCTCTCTCTCTCTCTCTCTCTCTCTCTCTCTCTCTCTCTCTCTCTCCCTTTTCTTCTCTCTGTAGCTGAGGCTAAGGCAGCGGAGGCGGCGGCCAGTTCTAACACCGTGTCTCCATCTCATGTGTATCTGCCAGAGGTGAGCAATAACACACACACACACACACACACACACACACATATCTCATGTGTATCTGCCAGAGGTGAGCAATAACACACACACACACACATCTCATGTGTATCTGCCAGAGGTGAGCAAACAACACACACACACACACACACACACACACACACACCTCATGTGTATCTGCCAGAGGTGAGCAATAACACACACACACACACACACACCCACCCTGCACCTACTGCTGCTTACGCACTCCCACTCAACACCCACTGGCACGCACGCACACACACATCACAAGCCAAGCAGTCTCACACGCACACGTGCACACGCATGAATGCAGTCAGGACTTGGGCCTGTGGTATGCTAACTGAGGCTAAGCTAGTCCTTACCCTGAAATGGGTCAGGCCCAGGTAGAGCCACGGATCTGTTTCAGGCGCTGCTGAGTGCTCAGGTGTTACTCAGGTAAAAGTGAGGTCATTAACCAGACACTTGCAGTGTGCCGAAACGATATCCATTAACCTGAGACCACAGAGGATGGAAATCAAGGCCGAAGGATAGAAGATTATTAATAAATAGCCTAGCCTAAATGACAAAGCAAATAGCCTAGTAGTATAATGAAATACACTACGGACTGGTGCAGTGTCTTTGCAACTTGTTTTACATAATCTGTATGAAGACACATAGCCTACGTTTGTAAATAGGAGAAACAATTCAATTTGATTTAGGCTACAATGAAAAGTTACATTTAGTTTACATGTTGACAATGAATGTTTTTTGTTGTTGTTGGTGGCATATTGCATCCCTTAGTTACAATGCACAATTATTCTCTTGTGATTGAAAGCTGTAGATGTGCATTTCAAAACATTGCGATGTGAAATTCCACAAAAAGCGTCTTTCGAAGAGTCCTTCGAAGTATTTTTGGGGCTTTTTTTTTGCCTTTTATTCAGATCGGATAGTGAAGAGACTGACTGGTAGCAAGTGGGAGAGCCAGATTGGGTGAGATTGTGAAATGACCCGGGTCAGATGCTAACCGGGTCAGATGCTAACCCGGGTCAGATGCTAACCCGGGTCAGATGCTAACCCAGATCCCCATGGGCCCTTGGACCCGAATGTGTTACGGGCGCTGCAGTCAGTTGCGTCACAGCGCCCCCTCGTTAGTTTTGATTATGATGTCATACGTTTTTATTTTACGCAGTCTCTCAGTTTGTTTTTCATTTTTGTCTTCTGTCTTAGTCTTCTGTTCATTTAATAACTTGGAACTTGGAATTGGAACCGTATCCTATAATTCTTGAGTTGGAATTTTAATAAAGTATGTAGTGTTGTTGGTCCTACATGCCAAATGAAAACTCGGTGTTGAATGTAAGTGTAATTCAGTCTTGTGTGTGTGTGTGTGAGAGAGAGAGAGAGAAAGGGATGAGACAAAATAGTGAATATCACCAGATGTTTGTGATATGTGATATGCTAGCACCAAATATTGCTATTTTTTTACTAAAACTGGGTCAAGGCGAGCAGAGCAGAAGGCAGCAGGTCAACCACAGAGCAACACACACACACACACACACACACACACACTTAGACACACACTACACACACCCCACACACACACACACACACTACACACACACACACCCACACACACACACACTTAGACACACACACACACACACACACACACACACACTTAGACACACACATACACACACACTTAGACACACACATACACGCACACACACACAGACACACACACACACACACACACTACACGCACACACACACACACTTCAACATCATTGACGCAGGTTACAAACACTGCACAGTACTGGACAGCTCAGTGTGGGTCCTGTAAACAGTGAGAATACAGTGTTGTGCTGTGTATACTAATGCACTGTGCATACTGCATACTGCATGCTGCATACACACTGTACTCCTACTACCATACGTATAGTATCACTCCTCTGCTAGAGTCCCTCTCGAGGCCCATGGACTGATCCGCGGCAGCTGAGGATAAAGATGTAAGGGGCAGCCGTGGCCTACTGGTTAGCGCTTCGGACTTGTAACCGGAGGGTTGCCGGTTTGAACCCTGACCAGTAGGCATGGCTGAAGTGCCCTTGAGCAAGGCACCTAACCCCTCACTGCTCCCCGAGCGCCGCTGTAGTTGCAGGCAGCTCACTGTGTGTTCACTGTGTGCTGAGTGTGTTTCATTAATTCACGGATTGGGATAAATGCAGAGACCAAATTTCCCTCACAGGATCAAAAGAGTATATATACTTATACTTAATGGATGTGGATGTTAGAGTGTGTTGTGTAAGTGGAGCTGCGTAAAACAGTCAATGTTTGTGTTTTTCCCTCTTCTTATTATTTTTATTTATATTATTTCTCCAGGACAAGCCTCCCCCCTACTCCCCACCTGAGGACAAGAAGAACCAGTAGAGGAGACCTGAGCCACGGTCACTTCCTGACCAGCCCAGTCCAGCCAGCACCCTCCCTTCCTCCCCGATCTCTTCAATTTCTCCTTCCTCCCCTCTCTCTCTCTCCCCTCAGGCCAGAGTCTGTCATCCCTCTCTCCCTCCCTCCCTCACCTTTCCCTCTTCCCTCGCTTTCTTTTCGCATCTCTTTCTTCTCATCCAGACTTCTCTTCAAGCTTCACTGGTGCCGCTCCTCCTCCTCCTCCTCCCTCCTCCCCATCTTGTGATTTGGAATCTGGAACTAATGAGACTGGAATTCTGCCGTTGCTGTGGCAACGATGCAGAAAATAAAGATGGCGGTGGTTGTAGCTAGTCTGGTTGTGGAGCCAGAGACCCGATAGAGAGGGCTAGGCAGATGTCACCATGTCTGAATGACCGGTGGCCTGACCGCCTGGCTTGCTGTTAGTGAATGTACACGACAAGAATTTTATTTCATTTTAATTCTTTTCATTTCATTTCATTCATTTTATTCTGGCTGCTTTGTACCAGATCAAAATTAACACTAAACCAGCTATATTCAGTATTGTCATACTGTTTGTGAATCGTTTGTCCATTTTGTATGTATGTATTGTTAGGAGTTCTTGGGGATTGCCGTCTGGGACCAATGCACTAATGCATAGTAAAAGGCCAGTGTTGAATTATTGTCGTCAGATTGCACGCATGAGGGAACCACTGGCGTTCTGAGACACGGACGCTGATCCAGGATTAGAATTGAAGTGTGGAATGCTGGGAGGATTAATGTCGGTGGGAAGCATGCGTGTGCAGCTGGCATCTACTCCACTTAACCCCTCACTTACCCCCCTTCCCCCCAGCTGGATGAACTCTGACCCCTGGGCAAGCATCACAGTACACATCGCACTGGGGCATTCTGTCTGTCTGTGTTTATGTGTGTTTCCTCTATGTACAGCACCTGAGCATGCTCTGTGCGTGTGCGTGTGTGTGTGTTTTCCTGAATGCCTCTGTGTGTTGTGATGTGTCGTTTGCGTGAAGGCTTGTCCTTCACCTGTCCAGCAGAAGCAACCTGGCTAGAGGCTGACTCCAAAACAGATCCGATCCAGCTCCGGGCCACACCTGGGCTGAGTCCGGTCGGCACCACGGACAGCTGCCGGGTTTGAGCCACCCGCTCTTTGCACTTTAAAAACGCTACGCTACGCAGCAGTGACCAAACTCCCTCCTAACCCTCCCTCCACTCCCTAACCTCCATCTCCACCGCTCCTCGTTGTAAGAGTGATAATATATATCTGCTATATTTATTTCCATTCGAGATGACTACAAACATGTCGTCATTTATTTGAATGTCGAGCTGTACCAGTCTAGCATGGGTTTTGAACTGTGACAATAACTCTGCATCAGTTTGGATTTTAATAAACTAAACTTGTGTGAAGTGAAACAATGCTTGTGGATTTCTTTAAGACAGCAGTTTATTCATTCATTTATTTGTTTGTTTGTCATCCAGCAAACTGTGATGGGGATCATGTTTTCTGTTCCCCAGGAGGCAACATTACAGTACTGTGCCGTTACTACTTGAGTAGAACACTGTTTGGTCTGGAGAGAATGTCTGGGGAAGAGGACAATATAGCACGGGAGGTGGCTCTCATTGTGTGTGTGTGCGCGTGTGTGTGTGTGTGTGTGTGTGTGTGTGTGTGTTGCTCTCACAGAGCCTTCCCAGTAGAGTCACTGTCTATGTGCAATGCTGTCCTGCCCCCCTCCCCTTCGGCTTGTGTCCACTCAGACCACAGGCTCATGTGTTGGCCCGGCAGACAAGGGGACACCTGGGGGGTCTAGTGCTGATGGACAGGGGTGTTGCACCTCTGAGGTGGAGATCTACAGAAGGGGGTTTCTACAGGAGTCATGAGTTTTTTTTTGTTTTTTTTTTTTTTTTTGTCCTTTTCCTTTTGTCTTGTGTTTCTTCAGAAGTGTTCATGAGTTTTTTTTGTGTTGTGTTTTGTCATGTTTCTTCTTCTTGTACCTGCTCACAGAGATGCTACGCACACGATCCCTTTTTTGTTGTTGTTGTGCAGTGTTTTCCCACAGGCCCGTGGAAGCACGTTCGTTTGTTTTGCTTTTCAGAAACGATTGTCTCGGCCTGGTCAAGCCAGCTCAGTCCAAAACCAGGGGGGTCCGATGGTCGTCTTTCCTCCTGGTCCGCCCCACCGGCCCCTGAGGTGGTCAGGGGAGGCAGAGTGTGACGCTGACGCCCTCTCCGATCCAGCATGCCGGAAACAGCTCCTGGGTGAAGACGCAGTGGAAGGCGTGCAGCCTTGCCTGCCCCTCGCCGTAGTACGTCAGCGTGCCGGCCTCGTAGTCCAGCAGCATGCCGATACGCAGCGGCTGGTGTGGCGGGTTGTGCGTCGCCGCGGCGACCGTCTCCCGGCGGCCGGCGTGCCAGGCGCTGAGCTGCCGCTCGTCCAGCTGCAGGCTCCAGGAGAGCTCGTTCATGCCCACCATGCACTGCTTGCCCTTCTCCTTGCGCGGGATGGCCTGGTAGGTGACGCCGAGGTAGGCCCAGGGCTTGGACACCTCCAGCTCCCAGTAGTGGCGTCCGCGATGGAAGCCCTCGTGGCACAGCACCTGCCAGGTGTGGTCGAAGCGCGCCTTGTCCACCGGCACCGGCCACGGACCCGTTGTCAGGTGCTCCGCGCGGCGGTTGCTAAGCGACAGCTGCAGGTGGGAGTTGGCCGTTCGGGGGTCGAAGGTCAGGGAACAGCGATCTGTGCGGAAGAGAGGGGGGTTAGGGGTCGCACATGAGTGGACACTTTCCCAATAAAAACATGATTGACATCAAAACGCCAAAATCGGAGGGATTAAAGTCATTTCAATGTCAATTTTGCTGTTGCGTATTTTTTTTTCTCTCTAAACTAAGCACAAAGGCACTGAGCTCTGGTGAAATGAGACTTACACTCACTCAGTCCTTCCCTGCCCCCGGGGTAGGAGGGGGTGGCAGGGCTCGGCACGACGGCCAGCGTAGGCTTCTTGTCCTGAGGAGATCCTGCAGGCACAGCGGCATCAGAGGTTACATAACGAACTGGCACACGGACACAAGGCGGCATTCTCTCTCTCTCTCTCTCTCTCTCTGTTCCTGGTTTTTCATCCTCTGATTCTCTTTCTGCGGTCTTTATTTCTCTCTCAATCTCTCACTAGGGCACATTATTCAACCCACCACCCTTCCAAAGTTAGGAGACTAAAGAATATGCACAACAAATTTCAGTAAAGCAGAAAACACAAATACACAAACATTTCATTCAAGCACCAGTTTACACTCAACTTGAAATATTCTTATTTCTCAAAATAGTTGTCATTGTAATACATAATAAAAAGATGCATAACTGCAGAACTACCTTTAAAATGAACAACTACAAGGCAGTCAGTTCAAACAAACTGTCTCAACAAAAACTATTTACATTCCATTTTAATGTTACTAGTGCTTAAGGACTCTCTCCCCCTCTCTTTTTCTCTCTCTCTCTCTCTCTCGTTCCCACCTTGTTTGTCCTGTCCGATAGCAGTATCCATGGCCTTTACCAGGTCCTCCAGGACCAGTTTGGATACTCGGGTGAGGATGTCGGTGACACCTGCCAGTCTGTCCTGCAGATTGACGTTGACGTCCACAGGAACGTCTTGCATCTGAGGTACCTCCACCAGTCGAGACTCCTGTGGTACACACACACACACACACACACACACACACACAAAGGGAAGGAGTGTATGATAAGACACTGGCTCAGAGCAGTGCAAACCAGATGGAAAGTGAAACCAAGGTCATATATTACACATGGTTGAAGGAGGATGGGGGAGTCACACTCGTGCAGTCAATCATTGAAAATGATCTGTTTGAATTGTACCGGTACATCTACCAGGCCCACTTATATACACACACGTCACATGAACACACACGCAATATACAAAACCACTCCACATGAACTATATACACAATATACAAAACCACTCTGTGTGTCTGACCTTTATGAACTTACTGTCTGGTAGAGTTACAGACACACACACAAAGACTAGTATGAACTTGCTTGCTGTTACACGCACACACGCAGAGACCTGTATTAGTTTACAGTCTGGTAGTGTTAGATTCACACCCTGACCTGAATGAGCTTGCTGTCTGGTAGCCACACACACACACACACACACACACACACACACACACACTGACCTGGATGAGCTCTGTACATGCTTGCTGTCTTGTAGCATCTATCTCACACACACACTGACCTGTACATGCTTGCTGTCTTGTAGCATCTATCTCACACACACACACACACACCAGACACAGAGAGAGCGAGAGCCTGACCTGTATGAGCCTGCTATGTGGTAGTGTGTTGACCTCTGCGATCTGCTCGTGGCTCTGCTGCAGTCTTTCTGAGCGCTCCTGCAGCTCCTCGAGTCGCTCCTGGGCCTGGGTCAGCGCCGTGTCCTGCTCCTGGGCCAAGTAGCTCTGGGTCACCTCCTGCTTCTCCTGCAGAACCTTCAGCAAGTCAGAGAACCGCAGGTCCATCCACTGGGCCGTCTGCTGGTACGACACCTGCACCATCCCAACCCAACCAGAACACACCAGTTAGAGCAACACTCCCTTGGGCCCTACATGTAATTTGACTGACAGGCAAAGTGACAAGCAAAGGTCTGAATTCTAACTAAAACTAATTTAATAACCAGGCTAAAAATCAGTTTGCTAATTTAACACCATGTGTTAGACCTTAACCACAAATTATGTGTTGGCAGACTTTGCACTTTGCCAACCTTTTAAGTTAGGCCCCCTTGTTTCTCCAACCCACCCCAACAAGAACACGCCAGTTAGAACACTCCTAATTTGTTCACCCCAGCACCACAACAACGACAGCAGCAACAAAAGGCCACTTGGAGGATCACTCCTCTTCATTAAATATGGGGGGATGGAATCAAAACCGGCCAATGAAACCCTTCAATTAATCATATAATTAATCACGATAAAAGAAACTCTTATGAAACATGATTAAGGGCATGATGAAGTGCCCCCCATTTCCAACACATAGTTTCGCCCCTGCTTCTCTTGTTTCTCCACCTCACTCAACATGCAAGCAGCAGTAGGAACACGCCAGGGGAACGAACACTTCTGTCATTTCTACAGCACGTAGTAAGTGGTATACTTGATTCTGTTCAACTAAAGGAAAGTGTCGTGGAACACCCAGAACTTTACATGCAATAGTTCATAAACTAATATGCAATTTTCATATAAAGTTCTGAGAGTTACACAACACTTTCCTTTTGTTGAACTGAGCGTATACCGTCAGTGAGCACCTCACCAAGTGTGCATTTACATTCTGTTTAAATACTTGATTCTGTTGACACCAGGTCTAGAGACACTAGTAGAATCAGTCACTGTCTGTTTTTCCATGACAGAGTCTCACTTAGTGTGTACAACACATCTAAATGGTGTTCTTTCTCTCTCTCTCTGACTGACACACACACACACACACAAACACAGAAACATCTCACACACTTTAGCATTGGCGATGTTCTCCCTGAGCTTCACAATGTTTTTCTCGGTCTCCTCCATGTGCTTTTTGATCTCCACGGCCTTCTTCTTCAGGCCAGCCTGTTAAAGCAATTTGTCCTCATATATTTAGCATTGTGTTCCTCAGTGTCCACTGCCAAACAGTAAACATAATTGTAAACCTTTACTAATGTGCTACATCAGTCTTAACTATATAACAACATGATTATTACTTTATTTATACTAGTGGTGTGTAATACATGCCTAATGTGCCTGCATGGTTTATTACTGATAAATTATGGAAAAATATTAATTTCTTTAATTGTTGTTAGTACTTCTGGTTATATTACCTCTCTACTTCTCCTCTCCTCTTCCACTACCACTTGTTCATGGTTTTTACAGGCAGTGATGGCGCATTCGTAGCACACGCATCTCCCTTCGGTCCTACAGTAGATGACCAGAGGTTTGTCGTGCTGACCGCAGAGCTCCAGCTCCAGATCGGGTCGGTCTGTCCTGGACACCGAGGGCAGCTCTCTGGAAACGGACACCGTGGCTTCAGTCAGCAGCGAAAGGGAGTAGTTCCTCTTCAGCGCCGGTCTGGTCGGAAACTCTTCGTTGCAGAGCGGACACTGAGTCACAATGCCCTTTTCTTCCTTGGTGTCCCACAGCTTACTGATGCATTTCTGACAGAAAGTGTGCCCGCACGGGATGGTAACAGGCACTCGAAATTTCTCAATGCAGATGGCGCAACACAAATTGTCAGACTCCATTCCCTTCTAAAAAAAGCATCGAGTTCTGTAACGTTATGAAAACAAAAGAAAAGACAAATCACTCGGACAATCTTATAATAATGTGAACAGAGAATGAACAGAGCTGGCCATTGCATTTGTATGGTCAATCAAAAGACAAAGGTCTTTATCTGGTTCGAAAACATGTAGAAGCTACAGTGTGACGTTTAGCATTAAGGTCAGTTGTTTTTTCCCCTGACAGAATATGAAAATCCAGCTAATTCCCCATCAATGACGTTGCTAGGAGAGCGCTAGCTAACAGTTAGCTACATTAAATAGTTTGGTTACGTTAATGTTTTTGACCGGTGGACCGCTCAGTCAGCCGAGAGGATACCATGTGTTATTTGTTACTTATTTTCAGAAAATTAGCAAGGTTAATAAACAAATTGTGGCTACCTCGATACCTTACCAGCTAACATAGCTGGGCTAGATAGCTTGGATAGCTTTTTATGTCTGCCTGGCATCCTCAGCAGCACGCTTTGTTCAGCACCATTGTAAGATTAAACGAAGAAGGACGCATGTTTTGTTGTCTTTTTCTCAGAGATAGCTGCTTATAGACTATATTTTACATATTTTTCGATGATATGTTAACTTACAGGGAACCCTGAATGATGGACATCTGATGTTGATAGTTACTCCAGTCTCATCCCCCAAGCCAACAGATGCTTCCATAAATGACGTAAAACATTACGCAAATCAGCCGTACGTCTTTGCCGTAAGTCGATTCCAAAAAAAAAAAAAAATCGATTCCAACATGGCCACCACCATGAGCATGAGAAGGTTAATGTGGATAACAGCAGATGTATGCGTCAACGTTAATAATGTAAGAGGACTTGGAACGACAGGTATGTACTTTCATATATAAGTTTTTTGTGTCTGTGTCAAATGCGTTGATACCACGCAGAGACAGACCCTGGCCTGCACTGCCATAATTTAACGTTACATAGCAGTGGATGGTGTGAGGAGGGATGGTACGAAAAACACCAGTAGAGTTTCTCCTGCTTAAGCAAGATTTAATCTTTAGCAAAGTACAAAGTACCAGCTATCTGAACAGTGCACGTGTCTATCTTGGAATTTCAGCCTCTTTATGTCGGAGAGTTCCTCCCCAGGGACCTATGCCAAATGAAGACATAGATGTAAAAGACCTTGACTCACTAGAGAAGTATCGTAGCTATGCACGGTACATCAGAGCAGCCCAGGAGGCGAGCAAGAAACCAATGTGGTGGAAGACGTATAGGCAATACCTAGATGCAGAAAATCCTAACAAAGGTAAGACTTGGCATTTTAAATCAAAGAGGAATTATATCTGTTGTCATCTGAAAACAAAATGACATACACCTGTTTCTGAATGTGCAGCTGTTATCAATCTCGCCCATTGTGACGTTTGCACCCAATCTCGCCCATTGTGACGTTTGCACCCATGTTTCCTCGACCCCTGCAGATGTAGAGCGCGTTGACGTAGGTCTACCTTTCAGACGGCCATCACGTCTGCAGGAGGTAAGGGAGAGAAACCGAGTGATGGCAGAGAACAGACGCAACCCCGAGTTGGAGAGAGCTACACGCCTGCGCACATGTATGTGTCCTACTCCTAACAGGAGCGCTTAGACTCCTCATTTACACACACACACACACACACACACACACTGACAGCGTCAGTGTTGTATTACTATCACCACACCAGCTTTAGCCTCAGACAAGGTGGCAGATAATATCTTATTCTTTTTTTTTATCTAATAGCTCAGTAATCCATATTAACATTATCTCAGAGTCAGATTATTTATTTGACTCTTAATCGTTTATTATAATACCATACCCATAATAATAGAAAATTCAAACACTGATACAGGTAATGGACCTGCACAGGTTTATATTCACAGGAAGTAGACAGAGGGGTAGGCAAGACCCTAAAACACACCAGAAAAAAAAACACATTGGGACACATATCAAAACACTGACTCTGATAACAGAAAACACTAACATAGGAGGTAAATCATGAGGATGCTCTAAATGGGGAATTACACAGATTAATCCACATTAAACACTCACTCTAACATTTGTACATGGGTTACTCTGTTATTTTACAAACACACAGACCTCACACACTACTTCTGCATGTTGCATTATGCTAAATTCATCCTGACCTGACTGTAATGTCAGACAGACAAAATGGTTGACCTTCGACTTTTGTTTTTGCATCACGTGGGCACACCCCATATAGGAGACTAAGGCGGGGGATCACATTAGCCAGCAGCGAATGTAACGCAACGCAATGGTCAGACCATAATAAGTTTTATCTTGTTCCTAAGCAACACAAGCAGTTTGTCAATTGAATACGCTCGCGTTGCGCTTTGAAAGTTGAACCAGAGACTTTCTAATGAGGTGACACAGCGCTCAAAAAAGGGCTAGTTTGTAATGGCAGTATGGCCGTTGTCTACACATATCACACCCCCTTCCTCGGCAAAACGTCGACATGTGAATACATTGAGCCAATCATATGGTGTGTTGTGAAGACATCGTGCCAATCATGTGTTGTGAACTCGCAGCTGGAGCAAGATTGGTGTCGTGAAGCCTTGCTCACGCGCATTTCTGCCGAAGAGGATGCCCGATGAGTGCCCAAAAAGCATTGCAATATGGCCGCCGAGTGGAGGGACTTGCCTAAAAGGACTTTGGTTGAACCAAGTTCAACGCTCAGCTTGCTCAACCCTAGCGTTACGTCAACGTTGCCACCGTTCTGCTGCCGAACCATAGAGAACAATAGGAAACCTGCCGCTTGCCGCAGTCTAATGTGATCCCCGCCTAAGTTTTGCCTTTCAGTCAAGCTGTGGTTAAAAGAGTGCTGTGATCCTGAGGTTATAGGAGTACTGCCAGTCAGAGGCCCTTTCCAAAACAAGTCCCTACCCCTACCCACTGAAGTTTTATCATCACCTGTTAGGGCAGCCGTGGTCTACTGGTTAGGGCTTCAGGCTTGTAACCGAAGAGTTGCCGGTTTGATCCCCAACCAGCAGGAAAAATGTGGGCAGGGGAAGTGGTTGAGCACTGCTCTCCCATGCCCACATCCACGGCAGAAGTGCCCTTGAGCAAGGCACCTAACCCCTCACTGCTCCCCGAGCGCCGCTGTAGCAGGCAGCTCACTACATCGGGATTAGTGTGTGCTTCACCTCACTGTGTGTTCACTGTGTGCTGAGTGTGTCACTAATTCACAGATTGGGGTAAATGCAGAGACACAGATACACAGAGTATATCTACTATACTCTACTTATACTGATGCTGTCCACTTGCCCTGATTCCTGGCCCCTGCAGCGTAGCGACCCACTACTTGCCCTATGACAACTCCTAATCCCTATGGACAATTCATTCCCTACACTGGACTGTTTGAACTTTCTGACACTAAATAGGATTCATACATATCTTACTGGATATGTAACCATCCCACCTCTTTGTAACATACACCTCAGGTGGCTTTAAACACCATGTTCTATTCTCTACACCTAACTAACCTAACTAACTCAGGCCCTTGAGTCGTGGATCTGCTCGAGGTTTCTTCCTATATGTATCTCCAATTCTAGGGAGTTTTTCCTCGCCCCTGTTACTCATGGGCCATCTCTGAATGTTTAACACTCTGTAAAGCGCCATGAGACGTGTAATGTTTTGGCGTTCTATAAGTGAAATTAAATTGCAAATTAAATTAAATTCCCCTTGGTTACTTCGGGACGAACTTTACTCTCCCAAATGGAAACAGGTTATGACGCGAACTAATGTCTGTATGACCCGTATCCCATGACTGCTGTAATAATTGACACACACCCTCAACAAGTAGGCATCGGTGTTCACTTGGTGTTGAAGGGTTTATAGTACACTACCACGTAACAGTGATTGTTTTCGGAAGGCCGAAGTAACTAGTTTTGGAAAGAGCCAGAGTGTGCCACCTTGAGTTGGAGTATGACCTTGGGCTAAAGGCTGAGGCTGTGACCTGACCCCCAGAGAAGAATGTTGGCCCCCACAAGACCATACATCAGTTAAAGTTGCAGTCAAGGATTTTACGCAATTTCAAGCCCATACATTTTTTGTCATCAACTCCTCACAACCGCTAGCTGCCTATTCTGTCACTTTTTTTTTTTTTTTTTTTTTTTTTTTTTTTTTTTTTTTTTTATACAATGTGTGGAATTTCTCTGGGAATACTGAAGTTAGGAGTGAGCTACCTCTCTGGCGTGCTTCATTTGGTCCTTGGTTAAAATATAATGTATGGCTTTTTTTTTTGCACAAAAATGTCTGCTAAAACATTTAATAATAACATACAATATAAACATAAACACAAACAAACAAATGTGACTTCCTGCACAATCCCTGACTGCACCTTTAAGATTGTGCTTTCAGACCACCCAAAATGTTATAGAAATTCTCCAGCATTGCCCTCTAGAGGGAGCTCTCTCACAAGCCAATAATTTACCTAAAACAACTGTACAACATAACCACTACAAGCAAACTTGTTTACCTACTGTATATCAGACATAGGTCCAACATTGGCCCTAAATTCTACATATTGATGTTTATATTTACAAAATGGCTTGTGTGCTTTTTGAAGCAAATTATATATGTTTATAGAATTGCTATCACACATTACATTATATTACATTACATTTAAAACCTGAATGTCTTGTTCTGCAGATGTCCGCACTAAGAGTTCACAGTCAAGATGTTGTTTGGGATCTTCAAAAAGCGTCTAAAGACTACTCTGTTTACCTTGTATCTAAACTGTTAGTATTACTGTAAATGTAGTGTTTATATAAACAAAAGCGCTGGTTAAGAACTATGACCCTAAACATGCTATTTGTATCTTAAGGAGATTAAAGGGATTGGACAGATCTCATTGTTGGGCACACGACTCCAGGGCTCTAGAGTGGAATGTGAGTTTGAGGAGGCCCAAGTGGTTAGATGACTGGGGTGAGAGATTGTGGGAGAGTTTCGCAGGCTAATTTTGTATTGGCATTGTGTCTTCATTCCATATGGTGTACAATCCCTGGAGATATCAATCTGAGAGAAAGTTCATGATTTGGGAAAGATTATTAAAAGACTGTAGTCTTGTAACTAATTCACCCCCTTCAAGCTTTACTCAAAAGACTGCAATCTTTCAAGAATCTTTCCCAAATCTTATCAAAATCTTTTGGTGTTAAGGATGGCTTTAGATGCAGAGCGGGAATGACAAAGTCTACAGTTGGGTGGACAGCCATTCACAGAGATCTCTACACTTGTGCTTCCTCTAGGCAGGGATCGGCAACCCGCAGTACACCCCTCTCTCTTGTCTCTCTGGCTTGGTTTAAAAAAAGAACCAAATCAGAACAAAGAGCAGGATGACGTGGCCAGAGCAAAACGGCAAATACATCCTTCTTCGAAAGGAATGACTTAAGTGCATTGTTGACTTAAGTGCACTCAACTTTCAAAGAAAAGCACAAGTCCAACTCCTCCAAAGTTGACGCCAACGCCGATTCAAACAACCGCTCTTCGTTCGCCATAGCCACCTTACTTTTTGTTCACCGTCGCAGGACTGTCGTCATCCTGTTAAGCCCGCCTTAAGACTCTCTAACAAAATAGAGCGCTGTGATTGGATGACGTCCACGGCGTCAGCCAATAGAAATCCCTATGGTTTGCTACTAGACGTACCGGCTGAGCAAATTAATTTGCTGCCGCTAGGGTGCTTCTAGATTTCTAGGCTACATTGCCTTATAAAATGTGTAAAAAACATGTTTATTTCAAGCGTCATAGGCTATGTCATATCCTTGTGTCCCTTTAACTATGCTGTGTCTTGAGTGGACAAGCAAGCAATGGTGTCAAACGTGAAATGTAATGTTGAAGACGCCTTGAAAGTCATTACACGTCTCATGGCGCTTTACATCATTCTGAGAGCGCAGATATCAGTGTTTCCCCTAGAAACAGCGGTGCTGTTGATCGTAGGAAGCTAATTCAGACCAAATAAGCTAATTCAGACCAAAAGGCTGAAGACCGTTTGTATTTAAAGGGCTTAAATATTGTTGTGGCCTTTTTGGTCAAAAAGGTTGCCGACCTCTGCTCTAGGGAATCGATCTCTGTGCTCACCCCCACAGGAGCGATCTTACAGGCCGCAGAAAGGTATGGCTCACCTGTAATAAGAAGTCATTTTGTTGAACAGAGAGGCAGCAGAAAGGTATGGCTCACCTGTAATAAGAAGTCATTTTGTTGAACAGAGAGGCCGCAGAAAGGTAGGGCTCACCTGTAATAAGAAGTCATTTTGTTGAACAGAGAAGCAGCAGGCAGATGTGGGTCATCTGTAATTAGAGGTCATTTTGTTGAACAGAGAGGCCGCAGGCTGATGTTGCTTGCCTGCAATAGGCCTTATGCACGAAAGGCTCTTCAGGTAGCTCATTTGTTTCCAGTGGAGCCAGGTGTGTTTGAACCTGCCGCTATTGTTAATGCCACTGATCATTTTTTAGTTTATCTGCAGCTCTGACAAGAGTGCAGAGCCCTTGCACTTTTCTGGGAAAAAAAATAACAATGGAGCTGTTATCTTCTTTGTTGTGACCAGAGTGCTGTCCTAGAGTGCTGTCCTATGTTACAACTTATATTTTCAGAATAGCTCCATTTTCAGTTTGAGCTAAAGTAGCATTATGAAATGGTCAAGGTCGTCTTCATGAATGTGTGGGAACAAAACAAATGTGGGGTATCTTGTGTCTAAATCAGGCTGGGTCCTGACTCTCACTTGTAATGTTTTTCCTTTCCCTGACCAAAAAAGGTTAAACCAGCAGAGTTCCTCATGGTGTCCTTCCAACACTTGTACACTTCTTGGAAGTTGCCCGCATACCGCCTCCCATGGCCGAAACTGGTATTATGACACCTGTTGGGCTGTGGCTAGTTCCTGATTAATCCATTTGTTGCTTAGACAAATAATGAAAATAATGAAAAGTGTTTTTCCTAAATCCCAAATTATTTAAAGTCCTAAAATATCTGGTTTGTCTGCACACCAAAGATATTTACTTTACTTTCATAGAGGAGTAATCAGTTCAAGTAATCACTGCCTTATCAACCCTTAATCTTAAATGGATGGTTTCTCAGGTATACATGCAGTTTAGTGTCCCAAATTATTTTCCAACTTCTTTGTTTTCAAGTAGCAGGGAATTCACGTGGAACCGTCGCCAACTCTATACACGATGTGATTGGCCTGATCGAAGTTTCATTTTTCAGCTCGCAAGCCAACGGAGAGTTGCTAGACTACCCTGGCTGCAAATTACATTGGCTGCCACCAGGGTGTGTCTAGATTTCTAGGCTAACAATCTGCGGGATCTAAGACTGAACGCCTCTAAGTCAGAATCCCTTCCAGACGTAGCGATACCCATGCGCCTAAGTGCTTCGGTTGGTCTGGAGTAGCCCGGGCCCTCGGGTCCGGGTGAGCAGAGCCGTTCGTGACTGGGTCGGGGTGCGGCCGGAAAAGCGCCGCACCTCTCCTGACACTACACCGCATGTTCGTGAAGAACCTGGTGCTAAATCACTCGTAGACGACCTGATTCTGGGTCAGGGTTTCGTACGTGGCTGAGCAGCTCCAATGCTGCGATCCATTGAAAATCAAACCCTCGATCCAAGCTTTTGTCTGCAGCAGCAGACCCCAGGAGAAGGGAGCCTCCTGGGAACAGGGTCGTCCTGCCCTTAGAATAATGCACATTTGCAGCAAAATGACTTATGAAATGACTTTTTGAGCAGCAAACTTGTCACACGCACATTAATTGTTATAAACCACATGTTAAACAGATTGTTTAACTGGTTCATAATTAAGGACACTTGTATAGGGATTTTGGGACACTAAACTGTACGTAGAATCTTCCATGGGGAATTTGGGACTCTAAACTACATACTGATTTCTCATAGATGGACTTTACTTCGGCGCGCTGCCAAGTATTTTGTGACCCATTTTAGTTTGCACATAGCTAAAAAGTGATGTGCACCATCAGATATTTATACTGAATACTGAATGATTAGATGTAATGAATTAATAATGTTTCAAATCTAATTAAGTGTGTCTGTGTGTCTGTGTCTGTTTCTCTGTGTCTGTGTCTGTGTCTGTGTGTGTTTTCAGTTCAGATCCCTCTGGACCGTGTGAAGGAGGAATGGGAGAGAACCAACGGGCCTTATCACATCCAGAGGCTGGCGGAACACTACGGAATCTACCGGGACCTCTTCCCCATGGCCTTCTTCGTGCCACGAGTGATGATGCGTGTGAGCTACGGCGAGGATGCCAGCACTTCTGTGCACTATGGCAACCAATTACCAGCGTCAGTGGTAAGATTTACGTAGACATGGTGCTGAAGAGCTTTCTGTGTCTAAAATGGTGACCATTCATTGGGGCAATTAGACAATTCTATTTTTAATTTACTTCTTACTTCTTTGTGGAGTATTGGCATACGTTTTACATTTTTATTATTATTGTTTTTTATGCTATAATCCATTATGTATCATTGTAGGAACAACTTTTATCAGCCAGATGAACTCCAACTCGAACCTTGATGAATCTCTCTCGCCTTTCTATAATAGGCTGGTGCCCCTCCCAAGGTCACTTTTGAGGCAGAAGAGGGCTCGCTGTGGACACTACTACTCACTTGTCCAGGTACTACCCAGAGAAGGACACACACACTATACACACACCCCCATCCCTGTCATGCATGCTTCTCATGTCAACTCAGACGCAGGAGAAATGTGTGCTGTAGTGGATTGATCACAAAAAATCTTCCCAAACCTGATTTATTTTAGTGCACTTCTGACTTGGCCACAAGGGGGCAGTATGTGTTAAGGCAGATCCGAGGTAGAATTGATGAGCTGCCAGGCCTTTGTGACCTAATTCTAAATATATTCTATACAGTACCTAGGGGACCTCAGTCAGTCTTTTTTCCCCTTTCTGATCCCACAGATGAACATCTGCAGGATGGGGACCAGGAGTACGTTCACTGGCTGGTGTGAGTGTTACTGGCCAGTAGCCTGCGCTTGTGTCTGCCTGTCTGTCTGTGTATTGCACAACCAAGTGCAATAGTGTCAAGTTCAATTTATTATCACACAGTGTATATGTGTGAGTGCAACTCAGCAGCTTTTTTGGGCCGGATGGTGTGTGTGTGTGTGTGTGGGATCCAATGAACTAGAAAGTAAATTGGTTCCTCATGAAGGCTCTCGTCTGGAAAGTCCAGTCTGTGAGGGGGGAAGAGGAAGTTTAGCTCAGAAGAGGGTTTTTCTCTCCCTTTGTACCTTTGACACGTTCACGTCCCTGGATTGTAAACAGTTAAATAAGACGTCAGAGATACGTGGAGAGATTTGGCTGTTGGCCTGTTTGTTACCTCACTCAGATTTAGTGTTTGTTACATTCCAAAATTCTGAACTCTGTTATTAAATGTTGCTCCTGCACTCTCCTATTTCTCTCCATCAGTGGGAATATCCCAGTAAGTGCAGTGGCATCCGGACAGGAAGTATGTCATTACCTGCCGCCCTTCCCAGCGAAGGGCACGGGCTTCCACAGATTCATCTTCATTCTGTTCAAGCAGGACGCTGCAGTGGACTACTCTGAAGACTTCAGGCTGTCGTCATGGTGAGCTGGAGTCCAAAACAGACATCAAAACTCCATCTTTAAGAGTTGTTTACCTTGTTTTTAGATACATAATGATACATATTAAAGCTTACTAACTCCACCCCACCCAAGGATTAAAGACTATCCAATCCAATCAAATTAAATAATTTTAGTGAATTGCATGCTGTAAAGATTTTATTCAAGGACGCTCACGTCAGAGCCACATACACAAAAACAAGTGTTTACAGTGTTTGATTAGATCTTATAATACCCTGTTATCTGTGTGAGTCTACCTGAGGTCCCTGACGACACACCTACGTTCCTCCCTAACCAGCTACAGTCTGAAGGAGCGCACCTTTCAGACTGTCGAGTTCTACCGCAAGTACCAGGATGTGCTGACACCGGCCTCGCTGGCCTTCTTCCAGAGCCAGTGGGACGAGTCGGTGACCAGCACCTTCCACACGCTGCTCAGTAAGTGCTTGGCCTCTAATCGCAGGTCATCAACAGTGTTTCTCGCAAGTCTAAAACCTCGCCACTTGTGCTGGTCCCCCAGCAATGCTGAACAATAACCTGTTGAATGGTGACTTTTGGTTAATTTTGTGGAGAGAAATTGACTAATTGAGACATAAAATATGAGGCTAACGTGCAGTAGGCTCAAGCTATCTATAACTGGCATTGCAGTGAAGAGCTTTCACTGGTAGATGACTCCCTGTGGCTGCAGAGGAGAGGGTAGATGTGCAGATATCTCTGGATCTCTCTAGCCCTCTTAAGCATTTCTGTTCAAGCATCCTGTAAACTGACTAGTAGAAACTGGAGGAGACAGGTAGTCGCACCAGTCGCACAACCTCGGAACACTTGTAGATATCCTTAGGCTATCACTTTTAGATAGCCTTTTAGATATATTGTACTTTGCAATATAGCCAAATTCTTGTGCCACAGTTGCAGTAGTGCAAGGAGGGGTAAATAAACACAGGGGGGCAGTAGTGCAAGGAGGGGTAAATAAACACAGGGGGGGGGCAGTAGAGGGGGCCTTAAATAATGGGAGTTGAAGGACTGTACAGTACCACACATAGCCAAACTATCCATACATGCACACATTATACAGCCATATACGTATACACACATACACATATGCACACACTAAACCACTATACTTGCATGCCAAGCATAAGTAAAACCTCATGGACATGTACATTTAGAATTCTGACAGCTTGTGGAAAACTGTCTCTGAATGGTGTGGTGTGGGTGCTAATGCTCCAGTAGCGCTTGCCAGAGGGAAGCAGAGAGAAGAGGGAGTGAGCTGGATGGCTGGCATCCTTAATGGTAGACTTAGCCCTCTGACAGCGTGTGGAGTAGATAAGTAGATCATAGGGCTAGGGATCGGTCATCTGAGGTCAGTTGGGGTGATCCACTTTGTGTCTAATGGAACACTGTCATGTTGCTAAGAATGCAGGGAATGTTGTTTTGGACAGACTGCCATTAGAAGCCAATTAGCATTTCTCCCAGAAATAAAATGTTGAACAAAGCATGTATTCACTCTTTAACACCAAGAGACAGAATAGCTTCCAAGAATTAGATCTTGCCTCATTGCTCTGCTTCTGCCCCCAGACATGAAGGAGCCCGTGTTTGAGTACGAGCGCCCGTCCGTTTACCATCCCCCCCAGAGGAAGTTCCCCCACCGCCAACCCCTGCGCTACCTGGACCGCTACCGCGACGGGAAGGAACACACCTATGGCAACAGATACTAATACAACATTACCCAGAATGCCTGTGCTGCAACCCCCACAGCCTTTTGTTTTGTCTAATAAATTCTTATTGACGTTGAAAAGAACCAAAGACCTCGTGGTTCCCTGGTACTTGTCATTCAGGAGCTGGTTCTTTGTTGACAAACACAACCCCTTATCATGACCGGCGTTAGCGCAGCGGTCATGTAGGTTTAGATTTCGTTTTTTTTTTTTCTGGATTTTTCTTTTTTCCTTCAGTAATTTTGTGTCAATGATTCCCGGGACACTGAAAGATGGGGCTGCACGCAACTTGGTGAGCATGTAGCCCAACACGGATGACACACCCATACAAACACACACACACACACACACACACACACACATATATAAAGAGACACACAAAGACGTACACACACAGTAGACATGCACACACCAGTGTTGTAGTCAAGTCACTATGCCTCAAGTCCGAGTCAAGTCCAAGTCATTTAAAAAAATTCCAAGTCAAGTCCGAGTCGAGTCCACTACTCATCCGAGTCAAGTCACTATTAAATGCAAAACACAACCTTCGAGGCATTCATGTCTCCAGGCATTTGGCGTTAAAGTTAACGTCTGTTATTGTAGGAACATAGCGTGATGTGTGATGTTTGCCTATGACATGAAGCAGTAACATTCCATTGCACTAATATTAATACTGAGAATAATTTAGATATTCAAATCATATACCAAATAATATTCTAATGAAATATTATAGCCTAATGACATAACAAAAAAAAGTTCAGTCATTCAGTGCTCAAGTCCAAGTCAAGTCACGAGTCTCTAAATTTAGGTCATGACTCGGACTCACACACACACATAAAGAGACACACATAGATATACACACACAGTAGACATGCATGCATATGCACATGCACTCACGCACACACACACACACACACAAACGCGCGCACACACACACACTCATAAAAAAACACATATGCAGGACTCACACACCCCATTACCCCCACACACACTCACAAGCGAGAACACGCACACAGAAAAGCACACATACACAAAAGCAAACACACCCATGCACACACTCATTTACATACACAAATGTTGCAAGAGTAGGGGAGAGTAGGAGATGGAGACAAATGTATTTATTTCTGCGGGGAGAATGTGCAGGACTGAGCAATGGTAATATTGTATACTGTTTTGTGGTACATGTAGCATAAAAAAACCCATACGTAGGCCTATTGAATGATGCATGTGCTTTGTGTATTATTACATATACCCAAAATTATTCATATCCCTTGAAAATATAGGTTAAATGTTGATTTTCTTTTGACCAATATGTTCTGACCGAAAAATGACTGTGCCACATGCCAAAAGGTTGCAAGACAAGCTTTCTGCCTGTGGTAGTGTCATTTTCAGTGAGAACAAACATTGGTCAATAGAAAATCAACATTTAATCAGTATTTTCTAGGGATATGAAACATTTTGGGATTCATGTAATGTGATGTCCCATCTGAAGCATCACGTACCAGTAAGGCACATATGGTCCACCTTTTGTGAGGTCGTTGTAGTGAACACATTAACTTGACACATTTGCTTAGATTTTGGCAGTTAAATGAGCATGACAAAATAGTCAGTTCTTTCAGATCCCAAGACCGATCACCCAGTGGCTTACCATCTAAACTGTCATGTCCTAAGATGCCTAAACACACCCACCAGACGAATAAGATAAGAAATTCCTCACCTTGAGGGAAATTCACAGTGTAACAACAGCATTGTCCAGTGCATACACACAATTAGACACACACAAATAAATAAATTAATAAATTGCCACATCAACTCATGGGCGGATTATGAACTTTCGGGCCCCTGGGCCCAGATGTATTAAGGGCCCCCCACTTATTGTCGTATATGTGGGAGGGGGGGGTTTGGGGGGTCCTCCCCCAGACATTTTTTTATTTGTTTGATGTGATTTCCTGTATTCTGGTGCATTTTGGGGATGGCCAATACTAAATTCAATCAGATTCATAGCCTACATCCTGATTTGTTGATATTGAGGCAATGATTCCATGCAAAGACTTGGGCTTCAGGGCCCCCTGACCCCTTGGGCCCCTGGTAGGTAGGCCCGTGCAGTAATCCATCCCTGCATCAACTTCTCATAACGAAAAAAGAGGGGAGAAGCGGTCTGATGGCCACTGGTATGCCTGCATTTCGACTGGCCTAAATATCTCTGCGTTCAGATTTGGTGCCAAGAGGTGTGGGTAGGGATCGAATACTGCCTTTATATTTTCCTTGCAGGCGTAGAGTTGAAAGAGGAAGCTGGAGACTTAGAACTGTTGTTTTCCGTTCCAAAACATTTACAGGGTACTTTTTTGTAAGGAAAAGATAGAGGGGCAGCCGTGGCCCACTGGTTAGCACTCTGGACTTGTAACCGGAGGGTTGCCGGTTTGAGCCCCGACCAGTAGGCACGGCTGAAGTGCCCTTGAGCAAGGCACCTAACCCCTCACTGCCCCCTCGAAATTGCTGAAGCAGGCAGCTCACTGCGCCGGGATTAGTGTGTGCTTCACCTCACTGTGTGTTCACTGTGTGCTGTTTGTGTTTCACTAATTCACCGATTGGGTTCAATGCAGAGACCAAATTTCCCTCATGGGATCAAAAAAGTATATATACATGCATACTTATACTAATAAAGGCAGTATTCAATCCCTACCCAGACCATGTCATTTCCTTACCTTATGATGGCATAGATACGTTTGGCATGTAGGTTACCGCCCCCACGAAAGGGAAGGAATGCTAAATAGAGTGGTGGAAATAAGTATTGAACTCGTCAACAATTTTTTCAGTACTTCCACTGAGGCCTTTTGCATGAAATGTTCACCAGACATTAGTATTAACTCAGGTAATCTACCCATATAAAAAAATCCAAACATTAAAGTCCATAAGTAGAGTTATGTGTAATAAAATGGAATGACACAGGAAAAAAGTATTGAACGCGCCCACTGAAATTTCTTAAATACTTTGTAGAAAAATCTTTTGAACAATGCGGGATGTGTGCCAAAATCTCTACCCGGGACGAAAGTCCTGAAAATGACCACAACAGATGACACTATTATCACACTAGAGATGAATGGGACTTTTTTTCCCTTTATAGATATCCCCACACATTTCTACCAGATCAATCTTCATATTAAGAGAAATACTTTTTGTATTTCACTTTGCCTAAAAAAATAAAATAAAATATGCAAATGAGGCAATATCTCATTAAATATGCGTACATATACATTTTTGAAGGTACAGATTTTATGTGGTGATCATAATGTTTACAATGACCATGTAGTGTATATGTACGAATTCTGGTTTGATATTTTTAATTGTGTTTTGTGCTGTATTGAATGGAAAATTAATTGTATACAAACAAGGGATGCATAAGTGGGGTCAAAAATGACCCCATCGGTTGTTTTTTTGGTCATTTTAAATTGTTATTGTTTAATCTTCCATGTATTCCTCAAATAGGTTGTCTTTGACATGAGGCCATTTGGATTTGTATCTAATTAGTATATTTTTTAAGTAATTGCATTTTTTGTGTCAGTACCACACTTTTCCATACGTGGGGTCAAAAATGACCCCAAGCATTTTCTATGGAATTTCAAAGGTTAATCCTAGGAACCTTTTATTTTTATCAACTGTGACTATCAGGTATACATTAACCGGGTACTGAGGCAACAT
Organism: Alosa alosa; assembly: GCF_017589495.1. Classification (NCBI taxonomy): domain Eukaryota; kingdom Metazoa; phylum Chordata; class Actinopteri; order Clupeiformes; family Clupeidae; genus Alosa; species Alosa alosa. The sequence goes on from NC_063194.1 coordinate 33,742,304, forward strand.
TGAACCATAACGGACTTGCAAATGGCCATACCAAATATTCTAAGTAGGGAAGCTCCTGTATATGTGAAGTGCATGAATGTGCTTCATGACATTTTATAGAATGCCATCACTATGGTTGAGTATGTGCCCTGACTATCATACCAACATCCATGACTTTTTGATGTTGCGGTGAAGCTGCAGACTTGCTACCCTGTAGCCCCAAGTTTGAGGCCTGACTGATCCCTCTATAGGCCTACCCCCTGTGTTTCTCTTTTGAGACAAATTGCTTACTAAACTTTTAGAAAGTCAGTTGCAGGTAACTTGCATAAGTGTGCATCAGTACGCATACATGAGTATGCATGAGTGTAAGTGTGCAAACTCATGGATATGTGTGTGTGGTTGTGTGTGTACTGTATTTATACTGTACCGGAGAATGTTTGGGGAGATTTATGGAGCTTTTAACTAGTACATTACAGTGATTTTGATGATTTCCTATGATAATTTGTATTATTAACCTTATAACTTCATATCTGTAAAATATTGATTTTCATTCCGCAATGGTACAATGTTGCCTGGGGACAAAGTTTATATCCAACCTTGCTATTATTATTGGAACGTTAAAATGAAAAATACAAAACAACAGGTTTATGGGATCTGGTAAACCTTTAGGTTTTGAGATTACAATCTCAGGGACTAATAAACTGCCCTTTCTATCAAAACCATAAGCATCTGCATGTAAGATCAAGGTGTTGTCTGTAAATGGTGTTTGGACCCAAAGCTGCTGTTGAATAGGCTCTTTGTTTTCTTGCATTAGTTGAGGTGCAAGTGGCCCTCTCAAAGTCCATCTTAAGGGCATTTACTATCAAACGCAGCAATGCGCAGGTCGTCACATGTCTCCATGTCAGTTGATGGACATTTAACCGAGAATGTTTCTGCCATTTGTGTTGCACTCTGTTAGCTGTGGACAGTTGACGTTGAGAATCAGAAGAGTTGTCTGGTTTGTGGACAGTGTTCAGAGCTGCAAGTTTGGTTGATATTTTGCTGGTTGTATCGCACCCAGTCAGCACATGTAGTGCTGGGAGACACTGTGTCAGCTCGTCTCCCAGTGCTATGCAGATATCATGAAGTGGTAATATTGATCTTTTCACTCCTGAGTTGCGGATTAGCCAGAACAATTGTTATGTGGTATAATAGGCACACAAAGGCATCTGTGTCACCTGATGACAGTGTCAGTGATGTAGATCCATAAGTTGTTCTCTCACTTTCTCCAGATCTTTTGGAATTTTGTAAAATAAGGTTTCAAATATGAGTAGTTGGTTTGTACCAACTTATCTGTTCTTTGTGAGGAATAACTTAATGACATGAAGACATTGTAACTTCATCAACTTGTCTGAGACAATCTGGTGATGACATTTTTCCCATTTTGCAAAAAAACTAAACAAAAACAATAGCAGCTAGCTAGCTACAATACACACCAAATTAAATATAAAACTGATACAAATTTATTATAATTATTTAAATACACATAACTACAACTCATGATAATGACACGTAAGAAGACACATGCCAACACAAAGAATAAAGAGTAGATTTCCTTACTATTCTTGATCTCACAAGTCATCTTGCTTTACAGCCATGTGCTCTGTTATGACCTTAGGTCACTATGGCTGCCAAATAAACTTTTGACAGCAATATTTAGAACAGGTAGGAAATGTAAGTGTTTAAAGTTTAGGTTAATAAATAACTGGCAATTCATGTATGTCACTAGTTGTATGTAATAGGTAGCCATTTTCTTTATATCAAATCAGAATGCTTACACTCTTCTAAGACTTTATTATGGTCACTGTGAACATTGTGATCACCAAATCTGTAGCTTCAAGGGTTTACATGTACGCATATTTAATGAGATGTTGCCTCATTTGCATATTTAATATAAATATTTAATGTTTTAGGCAAAGTGTAATACAAAAAGTATTTATCTTAATATGAAGATGCATCTGGTAGAAATGTATGGGAATATTAATAAAGGGGAAAAAAGTCCCATTCACCTGTAGTGTGATAATAGTGTCATCTGTTGTGGTCATTGTCAGGACTTTCGTCCCGGGTAGAGATTTTGGCACACATCCCACGTTGTTCAATGGGATCATATTAGTCTATAACAGTTGAGATATTCTCCGCTAAATGAAGTGCATACAAATCTTACCCAGGACCTCTACTAATATGACAAAACTAATCAGTCGCAGTATTCAGGTGTGATTTTGGCCCATTCAACAGATAGTCTTTAAATCTTAAAGATTGTGAATTCTGTGATTGTGAATCCTGATCTTTAACTTCCAGAACTGTTCAATTGGATTGAAGTCAGGGCCTTGAATGTCTTTTCTCTGAAACCAATTGAGAGTTTCCTTTGCCAAATGCTTTAGATCATTGTCCTACTAGAAGGTCTAGCCATGTCTCATCCTCATCATTCTGGTGGATGGCAAGAATCTCCCAGAACAAATTGACTCCATTCATCATTCTTCAACTGTATGAAGTCTGCCAGTACCATGAGATAAAAAACAGACTCACACCATGATGCCTCCACCTCCAAACCTCATGGTTGTTATGGTATTTTTAGGGTGATGCACAGTGCCATTTTCTCCTCCAAACATGGTGTGTATGACATCCAAAAGTTCAATTTTGTTCTCTGACTAGACTACATTCTCTCAGTATTTCATAGGTTTGTCCAAATGTTGTGTAGCAAACTTTAAATGAGCTTCGACATGTTTTTCTTCAGCAATGGAGTCATGTGGAGTGAGGGTGCATAGAGGTGGTGGAGTGCATTGCCTATGATTTACTCTGTAACAATTGTATATATAGTATAAGTATAAGTATATATACTCTTTTGATCCCGTGAGGGAAATTTGGTCTCTGCATTTATCCCAATCCGTGAATTAGTGAAACACACTCAGCACACAGTGAGGTGAAGCACACACTAATCCCAGCACAGTGAGCTGCCTGCAACAACAGCGGCACTCGGGGAGCAGTGAGGAGTTAGGTGCCTTGCTCAAGGGCACTTCAGCTGTGCCTACTGGTCGGGGTTCGAACCGGCAACCCTTCGGTAACAAGTCCGAAGCGCTAACCAGTAGGCCACGGCTGCCTGGAATTTGTTTCCACCCAGTTGTACCTGCTGCCTCCCAGTCTTTCTGGTGCTTTGTCCGACTAGTCCTTGGCTTTTGGGCTACTCTTCTGACTTCCTGGCCAGAAATCTTGCGAGGAGAGCCTATGCGCGGCCGACTGATGATGCAGTAATGTACTTGGCACATAATGGCCTCTATGCTGCTAACTGGAAGATTCCAACGTTTTGAAAATGCATCTGTAACCAGTTCCATTGATGTGTTATGGTCTTGGGAGAGCTCTTTGCTTTTACCCATCATGAAATGTTTGTCTGACACCTTGCTAACGAAAACCTTTTTTATAGCCCATCAATATGTACTAATCCAATTTATATTAATTTGCACAGATAGGAGGGATATCCAACTACTTACAGATTCCAGCTCGTTCCTTGCCTTGGTCTAGGCCTACTGCTTTTTCTGAGCGTGTACAATACTTTTTTCCTGTCATTCCACATAACTCTACTTATGGACTTTCATGTTTGGATTGTTTTATGCGTGAATTACCTGAGTTAATACAAACTAAAAATATGCATCTTTTGTAACAAAGTATAAACACACACACACACACACACGACTTGAACTATTAGCAGATTTTTTCCTATTGACTTTAACGCTAATAACAGAAATACGTCATCTGACAGGGTATTCTTCTGAGCGGTGAATTTCACAGAGAATTCTGGGTCAGTATTGCCTGCAATCTCGGTATCTTCTGACTGCCTGGTACAAACCACACGCCCACACACACACCACCTTGGACCTCTTTATCACTGCATATGTGTGGAATGTACGCACTGTTATCTGTGTGAAATACAACTGCTGAAAGAGATGGATGAATTACAATCTGTCACAGATGATTGTTCTGATAGCCTGAGTAGATAGATAGATAGATAGATACTTTATTGATCCCCAAGGGGAAATTCGAGTGACTTAAAAATAAGGTCACTTGGTGGAGAATTTTAGAATCATCTTAAACAGTTAAACATACATGGCTGAAATGCAGTTTTTGATTATGGTGGTTGTCCAGAAAGGGCCTTGGTTGATTTTAGAATCTGTCAAATAGAATGTTGTAAATTCTGGTGAGATCAGAGAGTCTACATTTCCATGTTTTTTTTTTTGCAGACACTTTTTATCCAAAGCGCCTTATGTCACCTATATTTCCAGAGCCATTGTCTCCAGAGCGGTGGAAGCTGGGTTTTGAACCCACAACAGGCTAGTGCATGCTAACCCATCTCCTTAGCCACTACATCACCAACGCCCGTACTTTGCATGTCTTTCAATGTCTTAACATGTAGCTCACCATATCTGTTGTCTTCAACGCAAAAAAAATGTATGGGTCATGACTTGATGAACATGGAAAATTGTGGGTCCAAAGTCATACCAATTAAGAACAACTGGTTTAAACCTTCACAATTCACACAACACTGCAGGAATGGCAGTGACGGAACTCACACTGGTGAATGAATCGCACTGGTGAATGAATGTTGGCTGTCTGCCATTTAAGCACAGCCAAAATATCCTCTTTTGGATTAAGAACAGGGCTTTGTGATGGTCAATCCAAAACTTTTATTGTCCATGAGTCGTTTTCTCATCATTTTGGAGGTGTGCTACTGTTGGATATTTGAATACGCTTTTGACGCAAAAAAGACAGGAGCCAGTGATCCCCAAAACAATACAATTGTATTATCTTTGCAAAGAGAGAGAATGACACAAAACAAATGGTTCGTACGACTCTGATATGTGTTACATGTAAGCTTCCTTTATAGGTTCTGGTTACACAATCAGAGTGTGACAGTGAACACATGACCTAAAGCATCACTTCTGCATCATAAGACATCATAACTTTTACATATTAACTAAGGTTAGTTAAAATGTAGCTTATGTCTGTATACTGCAAAAACTGCTTATCTAACCACAAGTTATCCATATTATAGTAAAAAAAAAAAATCTAAAATGTTGTTGGTATTGTTTTCAGTAAAACAAGATCATTTTGACTCGCAGGAATTGATTCTGTACAAATGGGTAGCACAGCACAGACAAAGCTGCAGAGGCCACAGACACACATACTGTTATGTCAGGATCCGGCTTCATGTGGTCGTTGTGGCCATAGACATAATACACATGTATTGTGTCTATGTTTGTGGCATCCTGATATAATGATAATGGACGACACGGTGGTCTGTTCACAGAAGTTAATGCACGGTCGAATAAACATCTATTATGTCTATGGTTGTGGCATCCTGATATAATGATAAGGAGGGAATCGTGGTCTCACATCAAAGTCTGTCAATCCTAAACATGTGCTACACACACACGTGCTGTTGGTTTGGATATCTTATGATCAACAATTCCGTATCTCATAGTTGTCCGCCAAACAGACACAAGCATGGACACGTTTCCTGTTTCCCTGACAGATGTCAGTGCCTGGAAAATCCAGCTCTATTTTTGTGTGTGCGTGCTCCTATTCAAATATGCCCCACGACCATGGTCTTACATCACTCCCTGGTGCCTTGACCTGGTCAACTATTCAGACGGTTGACGGAATGTTCCATACAATCAGTGTGTGGTCAGTGATTTTGCGGCCATCCTGGGCCTTTGGAACTTCCACATTAGTCCTTCTAGTCTAGTCTACATTTGTAATCTTGGTTTTGAGTTTGACTTTGCCATGGGCTTCAGATCATGCAGTAATACCCCACTACGTCATCAGTAATACCCCACTGTGTCAGCAGTAATACCCCACTGTGTCAGCAGTTATACCCCACTGTGCAGTTATACCCCACTGTGTGAGCAGTAATACCCCACTGTGTGAGCAGTAATACCCCACTGTGTGAGCAGTTATACCCCACTGTGTGAGCAGTAACACCCCACTGTGTGAGCATACCCACTGTGTGAGCAGTAATACTGTATGCCTGGCTCCATAGCGCAGCACAGCAGTGGTAAATACAAATGTCAGTCTCAGTGCAAGGCACAGTGACCAGCACATCTCAGAGCTGCTGCTGCAGCGTGTGTGTCTGTGTGTCTGTCTGTGTGGTCTGTGTGCCTGTCTGTGTGTCTGCCTGTGTTGTCTGTGAGCCTGCCTGTGTGCCTGTCTGTGTGGTCTGTCTGTGTTGTCTGTGTGTCTGTCCGTCTGTCCGTCTGTGTGTCTGTCCGTCTGTCCGTCTGTGTGTCTGTGTGTCTGTCCGTCCGTCCGTCTGTGTGTCTGTCTGTCCGTCTGTGTGTCTGTCTGTGTGGTGCTGTGCCAGTCCAGTCTAAGTGCTCTTGTGATCCTGATAGCAACATGCAATAAGCAAAACCCAGTGTGACAAATATGTATAATAAAAACGGGCATGATATTTAATATAATAATTATTATTAATATAATAATATTTACTCAAATCTAAATTTACAAAAAAAAAAAAAAAAAAAAAAATTCACCCAAGTGGAGATATTACATTTCAGAATAATAATCGCAGCTTCAGCAAAAAAATAAACATTTAAAAATACAGCAAGCATGTGTATAATTCAACAGTGCATACCTATAGAGGCGCCATCGTACGTTTTGCCATATTCAGTCAGTTTCTGCAAGGTGTGCTTAACTGCTTTTCTGGTTTTACAGGAGTACCATCAAAACGGTTGCCATTTAGTTGCATTTACAATTGTATAACACAATATAACTGCTCCAACAATAATATTGCATAACACACATCATGTACCATGTACAGCTATAACAGAGACACAAGGAGCAGCTTCGGCTCTAGCCTTAACAGGCTTCTGGTCCACAAATCAAAGGGCAGAGCAGGATCTGTGTCACTCACTCTCATACACACACACACACACACACACAGGCCTCTGGTCCACTAAGTGGGGTTCTCAGAGCAGGATTTGTGAAACACAGACACGTACGCACACAGAAACACAGACAACACACACACACAGTGATTTGGTTTCACTATGCACAGTTGTCTAATTGATGCGGAAATCTGTGCTTTGTGTATTATCTGCAGGATTGGCCTCGTCTGACTTTCAATTTGAACCAATCTGGAACACCAGAAATTAGGCACTAACTAATCATAGCTCATCTTATTAACTGAATGGCATCAAGTTTATCCCCAGTCAATTAAAATGCAAATCCATAAGCAGTATTTTGAAGGCAATTTGATTGATTTCATTCCAACCATTGAGACATAGTGAGGATACAAGGTTTCATCAGACCCAGGTCAGATCTGTGCTAGAGTGAGGTGCTATCTGAATAATATGTAAACCTACTTCCTGTCCGCACGACTGCTCACTACTGTACCATCACAGAGACATTTGCGAGATCTTTGTGAAACCTTTCTGAAACGTTTGTCAGATGCTTGTGTGATGTTTTTGAGACGTTTGTGTAAGGTTTTTGAGATGTTTGTGTGAGGTGTTTTGAGCAGCTTTTTGTGCAGTGTTTTGAGACAATAGTGAGTGGTGTTTTGAGACGTTTGCATACAGTGTTTTGAGACATTTGTGTGATGTTTGTGAGACATTTGTGTGTGGTGTTTTGAGACGTTTGTGTATGTTTTTGAGGAGTTTGTGCGCGGTATTTTGAGACGTTTGTGTCATGTTTGTGTAATGTTTTTGAGATGTTTGTGAGCAGTGTCTGGGCCCCCCTCAGGACCAGGCGATGGAGAGCATCTCCTGAAGGTCCAGCATCTTCTCTCGGGGTTTCCCCTGCGCCTCTCCTCTCCTCACCTCCTCACTGTTTATCTTCTCCCAGTCACGAAACGACACAGGACGCACCCCTGCAGCGCACACACAAAGCATGAGCACGCCCACACCAAAACATAAACACACACCAGAACATAAACACACACACATACAAAGCATGAGCACGCCCACACAAAAACATGAACACACACCAGAACATAAACACACACACACACACACACCAAAAATATAAACCACCAAAACATAAACACAAACACACACAAACAAAAACACGAACACAAACAAAGAATTACATGAAAATGAAAGTTTTCTTAAAGGAAGCAAACCAGATAAGAGATTGACATGAAATTACAATTACAACCCCCTCATCAATTACTGGAAGAGGTCTAGATTTTAGTGAATCCTCTAAAAGGTCCCTCATGAAGGATGCTCTTTTGATGCCAATAGCCTGGTCATATCAGCGACAATCTTCCCTCTCCCCTTCCAGCCTTCCTGTACAGCTCATTTAGGAAGTTCACTTTCGGAATGACCTACAACTCTAATTATACATGTTTTGTACCTCGTCCATGCAAACCAGATATGCTCCCCTTTTGTGGCAATCCCTCTATGGAGACCCCCTTACTCCAAACTCTCCCCAGCCATGCCCAAAGCCCAAGAACAAATGGCTTCAGTGACCTCATCACATCACAGTGAAAATACTTTTTATAGTTTTTATACTTCGTCAAATCAAACAGATTTCCACCTAATCAGAAAACACAATAATTTATCTGACATGGGGCAGGGTTCTAGCATTTCTACCATTGAGTCACTTTGGAGAACCAATGGCTGCCACTGATTGCGTCAGTGTAAAATGACTCACTCATAAACAAACAGCATTTAATGTCTTTGTTGACAGGTTTGTTGTTGAGTTTAATGCAACAAATTAAAGATGTACTCAAGCCATTTATTAACCCCTAAAACTCATCCTAGTTCCTGAAAGATACAGGAAAGATTTTCATTATTTTGGCCCGGACCCTCTGGGCACCCCAAACTTGATTAGCTCTCCAGGCATTTCTCAGAGGGTTTGGCCTTGGATCAATTGGGAGGTATTACTAAACACCTAGTAAAAAAAATGCCTAACTTTCTCTAACTATAGAGGGACACTCAAGAATGGGTGGGTGAGAATGGGTGTGGCGCTAGCGGACATACCTCTCTTCTCCAGTAGGGGCGCTATACCCTGCGCTCCAGGCTTCGCCTCAGAGAGGTTGATGGCTCCCGAGTCCAGATCCTGAAGCAGCACGCGCCCTGTGTCAAAGCTGTCATTCATGGTGGTTGCTATGACACCGGTGGGACCTCTCTTCACCCAGCCACTGCAGTACAGACCTGCAGCAAGAGAAACGGAACCCGACAGAACCCCACGGAACCAATCAGAACAGAACCCAATGGGATCATGCGAGGCCATTGGAATGGGAGACAGTAGGAGTGGCTGGAGAGGGTAGCCAGAAGGCAGCGATGGGATTTCTTCGGTTGTTTATCATTTTAAAAGTCAAATCTATTCTGGTTGCATTTTCCAGCATCTCCGACTACACCTTTAAATCAAGTTAGAATGTCGTCCACCTCTAATAATAGATAGATAGATAGATAAATAGATAGATAGATAGATAGGTAGATAGATAGATAGATACTTTATTGATCCCCAAGGGGAAATTCAAGGTGAAATTGAATGTTAATTATGTGAAAATTATGTGAATGTGAAAATTAATGTGAAATTGCAATCTTTAAAATCCAAGTTCCGTAACTGGGATGGGGATGTAGACACATTTTCCGACGTACCTGTGGTCTCCTGGACGCGGCCCATGTTGTTGGGGATGATGGCTTTGCGGGGGTCATAGGGCACGGCGGGGTCGATGGCTAGGCTCTTGTAGCCGATGCTACTGATGATGACGCCGCACTGCACCTCCTCCACCTCACCGGTGGGCACAGCACGCGCCCCCTCGCCCGACCCCTGCACACACCGAAACACAAAAAAGATAAAATAGCACACAGCATGGCACACACCCCTTCCTCCCTGCACACACCAAAACATTAGTACACAGGACGTCGGAAAACACCTCCAATCCCTGCACATACCAAAGCCCCAAAACATCAAAGCACACCCCTCTCCCAATCCCTGCACACACCAAAAAAGCCAGGGCATGGCATGTCCCTCCTTTATACTACAACAACAGGGGCTCTTCAAACAGAAATCTCCATCTCTGAGTTAAAATAATCAAATCCACGCGGTCATGTTTTCATGACACTCCAAGCGCTTCCTAGTGAAGAGGAACCTCACTAGCCACCCCCAGCAGGGATGACCTCACGCTGTGAACATTGAACATGTAGCCTCACGGTTATAGTGACCAAAATGATCACGCTTTTCGGTATTATCACGGTATTTCTAAAAGTGTGTTCAATATGTTCAGAAAGCACTGATTGGCCTACACAAGCTGAAATAGTTTCAAAAAGTGTTCCGTTCACTTTTTTCTTCATGTTTAATTGGCTATGTGCTTATAGCTTAACTTACCCTACCATAACCTGGAGTTTGCTATTTCTGTTATTTGGATGCAATGAGTGAGACCAAACTAAGCGTTCAAAATAAAACTTTAGGCTACTGTATTCTCCTGATAACGTGAGTGGAATGGATTTAATGTGGACGGAACATAAAGACGAGAGTGGCTACATGATACAGTGCACGCTTTTATGTGAAAAAGTTCCGCCTTTTAAAAATCAGGTGTAGCCTAATCCTAATCGTAGTTAAAACCATCAGTTAGACAACAGAATCAGTAGGGTACCAGTTTTGTTCCATTGTACCAGGCCTACTGTATGTCAAAAGCAGGCTCGGATGAAGCTGGGAAGGATTAAACACGGTTTCCACACCGCGGTAATCAACAGTGATAATCATGATGTTTGAAATGAAAACGGTAATTATTATCGTCAACATTTTTATCGCGGTTTACCATTATACCGCTAATCGTTACATCCCTAACCACCAGTAAGTGTTGCAGGATGCAGCATAATTCACTGGAACTTAGACTTAGACCAGTCATCCTATATTTTTCTTTGTTAATCACAAAATCACAAACACAAACACAAAATCCAGACCAAAACCATCCAGGTCTGGAATAATGATTCTGTAGAAAGGCTGAGAGGATGTTTTGAGCTTATATACTGGGAAATGTTCTTTTAGCTTCTATTCAGGGTGACAAAACAGAAATTTCTCAGTAATCAATTCCACACTGTCTGATATGTTCCAGGTGTTTTCCTGGGCCTCTTTAAGCACCCACACATACTATGGCATAGCGTGCTTCCTGGGCTATTCCCACTAGCGGAGCAGGGCTCGGAATTAACTTTGTTTCTCATTGTCCCGCAGCTGTCTCGGATTCTACTTGGCACTGTCCCGGACAATGGAGTGGGGCTTTCCAAAGAGACTACGCACTTGTCTGCACGATCAAGTATGAAAATTAAAAAAAAATCATTTAAATCAAATTGCATCATATTTACGGTCTATTGTCCCCATTACTCTCTATCCAATAAAGTTTGACTGCAAAATATTAACGCCATGTACACAAACCAACGCTGCACACCCATTACTATCGCTTGAATTACTCGCAAGGACCCGCGGATCGGATAGATATGCCACGATGTCAGATGAAAGAGGAGACACAGAGCTATCATTTGATATCAAGTACATCCTTCTGGGTTATAAAACAGACGAAGTGACAGCAAAATAATAACTTCCTATAGCTGGACTTACCCCACGTTCTTGTCTGTTTTTGTGGCAAAGCATGTTTATAATCCAACGCTATTGTGTGTTTCTCTATGGCAAAGCATTCATAATCCGGTTTTAAGAGCCTAGCAAATTCCTGCATGGCATCCAATTCAAGGCTCACATTGCATCCCAATTTGTTCAACAAAGAAACACCTTTTTTGCCTTTATTTTGTTCATGGCAATGCAGTAAAAAGTTGAGAATCATTATGAGTGCATACACCACACATGCTAACACGCAAACTTGGGTCAAGTCAGGTCAGATCAGTTCGTGTCACAGATATGGAGCGCAGAAAGGTCATTTTTCATCACTAAATAAAAAATGGCATTTATTTCCGTAAATCACACACTACATATTTCTGTAAATTGCTCAGCCCCAGAGTATCCCACCAACATGGTAATTATATTGCCCGATTCAGGACAGTCTGCCCTACACACACATGAAATGCATGTAGAGCTATGAGCTTGCTGTGGTGAGATACATGTCGAAATATAAGAATTTTTATAATACACTTTTTATATTTTAATTCTTTAAAAATCAAAATAAAATCAATGCTAGTACTAATACATGAAATGATCATCTGGATAGCCTAGACTCTGCTGAAAAAAACAATATATAATATGTGTGTGTGGCACTTACAATGACCAGAATAAATCCTTATGAATAAAGGTTGTGAAAATGCCCTAAAAACAGCTTAGGGTTCTAAGGGTTAATTGTAGCTGCTTTCTGCAAAATCCCCTTTAAGTGCCGCTTAAAAGAAAATAGAAACACAAGATGGGTCTATTCTTATCCTGTGTCTGTTTTGTGTGTTTGTATCTGTTTGTTCTGACTTATGGGTCAGAACAAACACCAGGCTATACACCGGGCTAAATCATATCCTCGCATGGGTCAGAACAAACACCAGGCTATACACCAGGCTAAATCATATCCTCGCAGAATGCTGGTCAAACATGTGGCATGCAAAGACCAACCGGAGCCAACTGCACATTTGGTCAAAATTAAATTAAGACTCAAAATGGGCTTTGTGATGTCTGTTTTCTCATGTGTCAAGCTATTCAGTGGCTCTATCTGAATGAGTACCACAATGTATCAAAGACTGCATTCATAAAAGCTCATTGAATGACCCCTGTTTGAAATGTGCTATAGAAATAAACTTGACTTGTGTAAAAGTCTCCTCCAAAATACATGTATAAATAATCCTACATGAAGATTACATGAATGTACAAGAAATCTACCTACAAAATGTTTGACTTGAGATTGAAATAACTTGAATGGCATTTTTCTCAGTTTCATTGTTTGCATAGTTTCTGCACTTTGCCTTTGTGTTTTTGCCTTTGTGTCTGGTCATAAGGCTACCCATATGCTACAGATTATACCAAACCATGTAGGAGCCACACACTAAGCTCTGGACTACACAGGAAGTGCCACTGAAAAGACAACAGAAACGCAAAAAGGGTCTACTGTATTCTCAGAAATTGCAATGTGATATTTTCCTCAAATCATGCAGCCCTAAATGAGGGGACTTCATGGCGGGCCAGACTCCATACTGGAGTTGTGTGGAACAGAGCCACATGTCCATTGTGAGCCTACCGGTAATTCTTTTTTTTTTTTTACCCTTTAATCCAGGAAGGATTAATCCGTGAAGGTCCCATTGAAATGCAATATCTCATCCGTCAGGGAGTACAAGACAGCACATAAAAAGGCTGGCAGCACATTAAAAAGAAATCCCTTAAAAACCCTTTTATGCGTCACCTTATGGGTAAAACCTATTTAAGCCGGGAACCTCACACACACACAATTTTAAGCCAATGGCATGATCCTCTAGAGTCTAAGACACCACACAGATCTAGCATTGAGGCATCTGATGTTTCAAACTTCAAACATTTCAAACTGAAAACAGACACAGATAAACCCCTGGCATTATTGCCATTACTGCTGGGTGAGTGAGTGACCGAGTGAGTAAGTGCATGACTGAGTGAGTGAGTGAGTGAGTGAGTGAGTAAGTCAGTGAGTGAGTGAGTGAGTGAATGCATGACTGAGTGAGTGAGTGAGTGAGTGAGTCAGTGAGTGAGTGAGTGAGTGAATGCATGACTGAGTGAGTGAGTGAGTGAGTCAGTGAGTGAGTGAGTGAGTGAGTGAGTGAGTGAGTGAGTGAATGCATGACTGAGTGAGTGAGTAAGTGAATGCATGACTGAGTGAGTGAGTAAGTGAATGCATGAGTGAGTGAGTGAGTGAGTGAATGCATGACTGAGTGAGTGAGTAAGTCAGTGAGTGTGAGTGAGTAAGTCAGTCAGTGAGTGAGTGAGTGAGTGAGTGAGTGAGTGAGTGAGTGAATGAGTGAATGCATGACTGAGTGAGTGAGTGGGTGAGTGCATGAGTGAGTGAGTGAGTGAGTGAGTGACAACAGCAGTGGTGCCCTCTGACCTCCAGCCTGTTGAGAGCCAATCGGATGGCGGCGGCTCGTGAACCGTCTCTGCTGGCCAGCACCTCTTGAGGGCTACGCAGGAAACGGAAACCCCACTTCCTGTGTGCCTCTTTAGCAGCCTGCTCCTTCAGCGCCTTCAGCATTAGCTCCGTCAGTCTCTTTCTGGGCCGTGGCAGGTCTGCATACACACATGCACACAAACACACACATGCACACAAACACACACATGCACACAAACACACACACGCACGCACGCACACGCACACACACACACACACACACACACACACACACACACACACACACACACACACACAACATTAGCACAAACAAATACACCTGATTCAGTGGGTGGCAACATATTTAGCAACAGACTATTTTCCAAATTGCTTCATAACTGCCTTTAGGTGTAACAGACACAAACATTAACTCCATTCATTATTGGATTGCAAATTACAACAGGGTGGTGTTTTCTATTCAGAAACATAATTAATGGGGATGGGTACTAAAGCAGGTCATGTTTATATTGTAGGAGGAGAGAGCTTAACAATGTTTTAAATGGTCACGTTACAGTTTCATTCAAAGCAAAACGGGTAAACTGGAAAAAAAAAAAAAACCCTCATGCGCCTCAGACATACTGTGGTATTCATTTTCCACCAAAATACAGTGCCCCTGGAAAGTTTTCAGACCCTTTCAAGTTTTTTTTTTCACATTTTGTTATTTTTCAGACTCATCTTAAAGTGGATTCAATTCATTTTTTTCAATCTACACACAATTCTCCAACACTCCACAAAAAAGCAGGTGTTTGGAGTGATTTGTAAATGTATAAAAAATAAAAGACTGAAATATTCCATTAAGTATTCAGACCCTTTGTTATGACGCTTGCAATTGAGCTCTGGTGCATACTACTTCTATCAATGGTCCTTGAAATGCTTCTACAACTTGATTGGAGTCCACCTGTGCCTAAATTAATTCACTGGAATTTATTAGGAGAGGCACACATCCCTTTATATAAGGGCTCACAGTTGATGGTGTATGTGAGAGTGAAAACTAAGCCACGAGGTGCAGAGAATAGTCTGTAGACCTGCGAGACAGGGTTGTGTGAAGACACAGATCTGGGGAAGGATACAAGAACATTTTCTGCAGCATTGTAAGTGCCCAAGAGCACGGTAGCCTCCATTATGCAGCATTATAAAGTGCCCAAGAGCACGGTAGCCTCCATTATGCAGCATTATAAGCCTCCATTATGCAGCATTATAAGCCTCCATTATGCAGCATTATAAGCCTTCATTATGCAGCCTTATAAGTGCCCAAGAGCACGGTAGCCTCCATTCTGCAGCATTATAAGTGCCCAAGAGCCTCCATTATGCAGCATTATAAGCCTCCATTCTGCAGCATTATAAGTGCCCAAGAGCATCCATTATGCAGCATTATAAGCCTCCATTATGCAGCATTATAAGTGCTCAAGAGCACGGTAGCCTCTATCATTCTCAAATGGAAAAGTTTGGAACAACCAACAGTCTTCCTAGATCTGGCCGCTCAGCCAAACGGAGTAATCCAAGATGGATGGCCTTGGTCAGATAGGTAACCAAGGACCTTTATCGCAATCATGCTAATCACATATTTGTGACCATACTCCTAAACAGGGATAGTTTAGATTAGTTTTAGATTGGAGTCTTGGATGCCTACATTATCGTGACATACATTTATTAGCCCACAAAAGGGCCCAACATATATTGCAGACATGTTTTCATAATATAAAACCTACTAGCTATCTTAGATCTACTGATGCAGATCTGCTGGTGGTGTCCAGGGTCAAAACTAGACAGGGTGAAATGGCATTTAGCCATTATGGTGTCCGCCCACTGCTGGAACCGACTCCCTATGGAGATCAGACCTGCTCCAACAGTTGCTAGTTTTAAAAAGAAATTAAAAGCTATTATTTTTTCTACCAACTTTAATTAATCTGTTGTCTTTTGGTTGAGTTATAAAGTGAATTTATGAATTTATTTTTATTATTATTATTTTTAAAATGTATTTTTTTATTTCATTATTATTATCATTGTTATTTTATTTCATGTCATAATTTTGTTTCATAATTAGTATTATTTTGTCTTCGTAGTGCTGTTTATATTATTTTTTTATTGACTAATCTTGTGTCATAACATGTTAGGCACATTGAATAACCACTGTGTATGATAATGTGCTATATAAATTAATTTACATTTACATTTACAAAAGGCCCACAATGTACAGGCTGCCTAGTGTGACCCACAACACTGTTTGTATGTATTAGAAATCGTAATGGAAATTAATAAAACTGATGAAAAGTGATGGTTTAATGCAAACTTTGTTTTTTTTCCACACAAGCTAGCAACCCTCAAGAAATTCTCGCACTTCCGCCGCTCCCAGCCCACACGTTCAGCATCACTGATCTAAGTCATAATAGATCATATCTGATATGCAACTGCAAACACAGACAGAACTAAGCTGAACAAAAGTATACTGTAAACACTTGCTTTCACTCTCATTTTCCATGAATAGGAAAAAAAATAAAAATAAGATTGCACAGTTCTACACTAGATAGATAGAGAGAGAGAGAGATAGATAGAGAGATAGAGAGAGATAGAGAGATAGATAGATAGAGAGATAGAGAGAGAGAGAGATAGAGAGATAGATAGATAGATAGATAGATAGATGGATAGATAGATAGATACTTTATTGATCCCCAGGGGAAATTCAAGGTCTCAGCAGCATACAGACAACACAAAACACATTCTTCAACAGCAGCAAGAGTAATTAAAGTATATAATATAAAAACACTACTAAGCAATAAGGACAGTAGAAGATAAAGAATATGCTAAATATACTAAAATACAAATTATACTAACTAACACTTAATCTAAATCAATTCTAAAAACAATATCCACATAGTGGTGATTAATCAATCAGAGGCGCTTGCAATGACTAAGGCAGGGACTGAGCCTGTGATTCTCTGTGCTTAAGCCTAGTTCTTTTTCAAAACAAATTGTTCAAATCCATGTTAGTGGGCACTTTATTTTTGCTAAAATAATCCATCTACCTGACAGGTGAGACATATCAAAAGATGCAGATTGAAAAGCATGTTTATTGTGCAGATGTCCCTTGGACAGTTGACAATAATAGGCCACTCCAAAAAGTACAGTTTTATTACACAATGTGAGTAGAGTACACAGAGCAGTTGCTTGTGAACTGAACATAAAGCTCAAATGCTGACTAATACGGATTTGACCAAATGTCTGAACACAATTTGAGTAAAATAAACTTTTGTACTTAAACTCCAAAAGAAATCCAAAGTTCTTGTGAGAGCACAATGGAATTGTCTCTGCGAGACACTCTGGCAAAGAGCAATGATGCTCGTTACTTTTACCCCAACATTCCAGGAACCAGCTAAACTGATGAAGACAGCGCTGCAATGTTGGAGGACAGTACACATTGGTCGTAGTGTTATCCGATTGCATCGAAGTCCGAAATCATTCAGAGTAAACATGGTCTAGTGTTATCCAGGACACATTCTCACCTGGACAAGGGGAAAAGTGCTGTGAGAATCATGTTCTTTGATTTCTCAAGTGCTTTTAACACCATCCAACCACTCAGACTGAGAGACAAGCTCTTGCAGATGGGTGTGGACCTGGTAACCTGGATCACAGATTACCTGACGGAGCGACCTCAGTTCGTCAGACTGAAGAACTGTCTCTCACTGTGATCAGCAGCACCGGAGCGCCACAGGGAACTGTGCTCTCTCCAGTCCTGTTCACCTTGTACACATCTGACTTCTGCTACAACACTGAGTCATGCCACATGCAGAAGTTTTCTGACGATACGGTGTATCAGGAACGGGCAGGAGGAGGAGTATAGGAGGCTGGTGGAGGACTTTGTGCTATGGTGCAAACTCAATCATCTCCAACTCAACACTTCAAAGACCAAGGAGATGGTGGTGGATTTCCGCAGGTCTAAGCCCACTCTGCTATCAGTCTCCGTTGATGGGATCAATGTCGAGGTGGTAAGCACCTACAAGTACCTGGGTCTCCACTTGGAAAATAAACTGGACTTGTCAGCCAACACTGATGCACTCTACAAGAAAGGGCAGAGCAGGCTGTACTTCCTGAGGAGGCTGCGCTCCTTCAATGTGTGCAGCAAGCTCCTCAGGATGTTCTACCAGTCTGTTGATGCCAGCCTCCTCTTCTATGCAGTAGTATGTTGGGGAGGAAGCACAAAGAAGAAGGATGCTGGGCGACTTGACCGGCTGGTACGGAAAGCTGGCTCTGTAGTGCATCACTTCACTATATGACAAAAGGACCCTGAACAAACTGAACATCTTGGACAATGAGTGTCATCCACTCCACAGCACTATTGTTAAGCAGAAGAGCCTGATCAGCTGGAGACTGAGTAGAATTAAGTTTTATTTAGTATAATTTGTATTTTAGTATATTCTTTATTTTCTACAGTCCTTATTGCTTAGTTGTTTTTTTTATATTATATACTTTTAATTACTTTTTCTGCTGTTAGTGAATGTGTGTGTATGTTGTCTGACCTTGAATTTCCCCTAGGGATCAATAAAGTAAGTATGTATGTATGTAAGTAAGTAAGGTATGTATGTAAGTAAGTAAGGTAGGTATGTATGTATGTATGTAAGTAAGGTATGTATGTATGTATGTAAGTAAGTAAGGTATGTATGTATGTATGTATGTATGTATGTATGTATGTAAGTAAGTAATGCATGCTTGTTGCCGCCCCTCGAGTTGGGCCATTACATTGCTCTTTGCCAGACCCTTAATCTAGATTATCAGGGTCTGGATTTTCCAGGCTAGAAAAACTGATGTGCTGCATTTATATTTTTGTTCAGTGTATGGTACTCATTATAACAGACATTCATCGCCTGATACAGCCCAGCCATGCCAACCATAATACCTCTACACCATTTGATACAGGTTAACTACATACACCATGATGTATAAACACCAGCTGAAACAAACCAACCAGGATGTGAGCATTATTTCTAACAAGTGCTCTGAACCCTAAAAGGCCAGGCCGTTCATTGAGCCACTGATTCTCACTGCAACTCTGATCAAATGTCTCCTAAAGCAGTGGTTCTTAACTGGCCTGGCTTTAAGGGTCCAAAATTATATCTGATAAGGTAGCATTTCAAATAGGCACTTTAAAAAAACTAAACAAAAAACAAGCTCTACGACCCACCCAGAACCCACCAGTTACGAAACACTGTCCTAAAGGAAAGCTGGGATGTGAGAGCGAGGGAGGGAAGGGTCCCGCTCGCAGACTGGCCTTTTGGGGAATTGGGACGTTTTTCTGGTGCGCTGGTCTTTCTAAGGCACGTGTTTCTTTCCCAGGTGCAATGTCTCAGACATTACACAGCCTACGTAGACATATAATAGGTCAGGCGACTAACTATACAGCGTCTGCCACTTTTGGAATTTTGCCATCAGCCTTCAGACAGTTTGTTTTGTCTTGTCTTCAAGGCATGTTGAAAGATGGTAGAGTGAGAGTGAGAGAGAGAGAGAGAGATGCAGTGCAGCTCTATTAAGGCCAACAGGTGGCGCTATGTGGCATTAGCTTCTCTACTTGATCAGAGCTATAAAGATTTGTTCATACAGGGGCTGCTGTGGTGCAGCAAGCTCAAATCCAACCTGCGGTCATGTCCCAATCCCACCCCATCTCTCTCTCTCCCACTCACTTCTTGTCTGCCTTCACTGTCCTATTGGAAAAAAAGCAAAAAGCCCCAAATCAAGATTTGTACATCTATTTATGGCTGTGCAGGTGAATTCGAGGAGGAGCTGGCTTCTTGGCACCATGAATAGGAAAAACTCAAAACGAAACTTCAAAACTACTGGGAGGACCAGCTTTGTGGAATTGTTTGAGAGAGAGTGTGTGTGCGTGTGTGTGTGGTGGTGGTGGTGGTGGTGTCGGGGACTGGTAGTGTGAGACCTGGCTTCTCTCCAGTAAAATGTCTCTCCTGCCCACAGGTAATGAAGATTAAAGATATTGGCAAAGAGAAGTACTGTGTTTTTTTTGGACTTTCTCTTGCACAACCTGAAATACAGAGAGCTGAGGGCACTCCTTTACTGAGAGACAAAATAAAAAGGCATACAGCTTAGCAAATAATACGTTTCCTGTTTGAATAGCAAAATGACGAAAGGACAATGGTGTTGAGCATGTGTGATACGAGTGTGTGCTGATGTGTGTGTGTGTGTGAATGTTTGTGCATGGGACCGGGATGCAAGTGGGATGCAAGTCCCCACCATGACCACAGGGCTATCAGCCCAGGTCTTCAGATCTGATACCTCGTTTCCTGATAACCATGAATCTTAGTGGCTATGAGTGTTCTCTACAGTACAAGTGATCTTACAAACATACATTAAAGTTTTACATGCATTTCCCGAACAAGCTCATGTGCTAGTGTGTGCGTGCACTACTCTTAAAAGGTACACTATGTCGGTTACGTATCTTTGGCGACTGTACAGCTCCCTCTAGAGTCGCGATATATGTAAGCAATATAGCACGAGTGAGAGTGGGATTGGTAATGGATATTCCCACGGGTGTTGTTCGGCCATAGGCAACAACAGCCATGGGAATATCCATTACCAATCCCACGATCACAAGTGCTATATTGCTTTTATACAACAATTCTACCACAAACTAAATCTGAAAACACCCCATCATTGTTTAATTTTTTTTTATTTCTACTTTGTTTTTACGCATCAAAAAATAGTTCCGTTTTCAATAGAGTTCGGGCAACTATGTCACATTTGTGTAGCAATGCCAATATTAGCGGAACGCGATAGGAAGATACAGCGAATACTGAATAATGAGAAAGTAGTTAGTGTCCAGAGGACATAAGAAAAGAAATGGACTAAATTGCCCAAAGCAAATGTGAGCTTCTTCACAACGACTGTAGATTGGCTGTAGCCTGGAGATTCCAGACCCTAGTAATCTAGAAAGATTAAGGATCTGGCCTATTTAAATTAACAACTAGATGTACCGCATAGCGGTACAAAATATGACCGCCGCTCAGTCCTGTCCATCCGTTCGGCGAAAATAAATCACACTTCAATTTGTCTCCATATTTTACTCCATCCCCCACTCTTGAAACTTTTGTGTATGCTTGTTTGGCATGCCTGAGTGTGTGTGTGCGGCTGCACAGAAAGTAGCCTACTGGTGCTGAAAAGGTGAATAGATTGTAGAATAGCCAAAGAAGATGTAGCATTGTTATAAAACCTTTAAAATCTCTAAACAATCACAAGTAGTGCAGGTTATCACAGTTCATCCATTGCAACTGGATTGATGAAAGGTCACTTACACCTGTAGGCTACATTGTATTTGGGAAAAGCAAAAGGTATCAGCATAATGTTATTTATTTATTTATTTATTTATAAACAAAAACATCTCTGTCAGTTCCATGCTGTTTTCAACAGCTATCAAAAACAAAGGTCATTTTTGGATGGATGGATTTTTTGTGAATGTTTCTTCTTCTACATAAGATTTTAGTCATCTTTAGTTCATGTAATACTTTATTGTCAATGCATTTGCATATTGTCAAGTAACAGTAGTCTGAAACGAAATGCTGTTTTACATCTAACCAGTGGTGCAAATAACTGACATGTCCAAATGGGCCTTGATGAAATGCGTTAAGCTAGACTGTTCATACACATTTTAATGGGCCAAAGTTGAAGAGCTGTTGTCCGTTATTGTTAAATGCAAATATAGGCTGATTCATGTTCCCTTGCATTGTGTAACTGAGGTCCATGGCTAGTCTGGCTTTCACCAGACCAAGCTCAATCTTTTAAGAAATCAAAAATAAATAGCGGGCAGATCAGGCTGGGTTCACCCAGCCTAGTCCATAGGCACCGATATTGTTTAATTTTCCGATTGAGATATCCACGCTCTGGCTATTCTAAATACAAAAATGCATCAGGGAGTTATGACAAAACTGTAACTAACAAACTAGATCCTAATAGAAAGCTGTTAGCTTCCCTAAGCTACAGGTAGGATTATAAGGTAGGCCTATTTACAACATAAATTGTCAATAGGCTATGCTGGCGACACAAATAAAATCTCCTTTGAAACCAATGGCTTCGCCTTACAGTATCAAGCGGACTTAAACAGCCATATCGCGGGCGAAAAGTTGTAATAAAATTCACGCAGCTCCATGAGTCAAGGAAAGCGAATGAAGTAGCCACTTCTAAATGGGACCCACTACACAGTAGCTTAAGGTGTGTTGCTAAAGCAGCCATAATGAAATGAAGGTGTCATTGTTTGGATACTTCACACACATGTGCTTTTAATTTCACAGACTACAACTACCAAGCTGGAATCAAAGCACATCGATTCCCCTCTCACACCCTGAACGCACTTAAAACAAAATAAACAGGCGCCTCAGTCTCACGCATGTATAGGCAAAACTGTATCAGACCGGTGTAACGTTGGTAAATCTTCCATTGCACAGAATGATTTTTTGTAGCATGTGCAACAAATGACAGTCGAAAGATACAATTACAGTGCTGCTATCAATTTGCTTATATAACCGCATTTATAGTTTTCTATAAATGCAATCAATCAAATTGGCCTCCATCACTCAACCAACGCTAAAGGTAACATTACCTAGGTCCTTATTGATATTATAAGATGAACGTACCTGCAGTAAAAACCAAGCATGTCCGATAAACATCCTCAGATTTATTTCGGCTTCAAGAAGAAATGGGAATTACATTTCATGTGAACATCATCCTATCCTTATTAGACGTTCTCTGCGGTAAACTAGTCCTTGTAGGAAGCGTCCATTGTTTTTCCAACCCACTTTTAACTTCCAACAAAATTATGTCTCACTGCAACGATGCGCCATCTAGTGGACAAACGACTACTTATCGCCAATACTGGAAATGCAGCCATGATGATGATGATGAATATTTATTTTGGCTTTCTTTTAATGCTACTAAATTTGTAATTATGTATCGGCCGTTCTAATACCGATAGTATGTGGGTGCCTGTGTGTGTGCATGTGTATATGTGTGCACCGCCATCTACAGGCCAATGAGTGTACAGTCACTAAATGTACACATAACCTAATTTTTTTTAGACCCCCCCATGGATGAAATTTTACGAAACTTGGCATACCCCCAGAAAATGCCAGGTCAATCATACACATAAAATTTGGTGCAGTTCTGAACATCTTAACTGAAGATAGGGGCGATTAAAGCAGAATAATATTGCATTTTCATTTTTTACCGGGGGGGTGCAAATCACAAATGAGTGATTAAGACCAACATACCATAAAAGATTCTTCATCCTCGGTGCCACGGTTCAGGTAGTTATTTAGGAAAAACTGCTTTTTTTGCGGTTCGGGGGGCCCAGCATGGGGAGGGAGTGGCCCCCGGGGACAAAACAAAATTTTTCCGTAAAAGTCTAGTGGGGCTACATATCCACCAAATTTCATGTGCCCCGGTGGTTCGGTGTCCCGGGTATCGTTAACCAAAAATTCAGGAAGTAGATGACGAGGAAAAAAAAAAAAAAACTTTGACAATCCCTATATGATCGCTTCGCTAGCGGCGGTCATAATAATACCATGTTATCATGTTATCAATAATCATGTTAAACAGGATAAACTGGGCCGTTGATCAGTTTCAGATCAGGAAAGTGGCAAATCGGGCTGAAATCCAGGCTATTGTGCTGCAGTGTGAGCTCGGCATGAAATGGCTCATAAGAGGGACGTTACAAATTAGGCTCACAACACTTTCAGGAAATATGGCAAACAATGGTAATGACGAATGATTTCCAGGTTCCGAAAGAGGTCTCTCAGACTTGGAGTGAAGTGTGCAACTCAGCGACTCAGTATGAGGAGTGTACAGCATTAAGATCAAAGCCCTCGATTTAATACTTTTTAAAATGTGTAAGTGTGTGTTGGTGCAACTGGAATGTGTGGACAGAGAGGGCGATAGCAGAAAGATGCTGTTCTCACAGGAGCCAAGGTCACAGGACGGCCAACCAAAAAATCACACCATTTACAAGAATTTAGCTATCTGACATCTAACACCCACGCATGTACATAAACACGCACACACTCACACACACACACCTCTTTATCATCTGTTTCCCTATGATGACAGCCTGCAAGCTCACTAATAATACAACCGCTCTCTCTCTCTCTCTCTCTCACACACACACTCACACACACACACATACGTACACGTACACACACACACACACGGTGCAGATAGGAGGACAATTTTATGGCTGAGCAATGGCTTGACGTGAAATGAGGTCAGAAAAAAATAAAAGTACAAGTTATTGCATTAAGCAATCAATATAAATATTATACATAAACTGCAAACACACACAAACACACACACACACACACATACCTTTTAAGGCCTCATTTATGCCCTGAAAGTCATCAATTAACATGTCAGGTTGTATCCCGGGCAGATTCACCATCTCACGCAGTTCCTGGAAAAATAAATGACACCTCTTCTTTAAGACATGCAAGCGTGCACATGTACATGTACACACACACACACACACACACACACTTCAAAAGGAGAACTGGCTTGTTTATGTTTGTGGGGGAGTGTGTGTGGGTGTGTGTAAACATAAGACTTGCATATCTCTCTCTCACACACACACACACACACACACACACACATACATACACTTCAAAAGAAAGACTGGCTTGTTTGTGTTTGTGGGGGAGTGTGTGTGGGTGTGTGTGTATGTGTGTAAGTAAACATACGATTTGTGTGTGTGTGTGTGTGTTTATGCCCCTGGGCATTACTGGTAATATAACCCCATTAAGCAATTACACTGTACCCAGTTAGGTCAAAAACAACTAAAAGGGTCATGACCCTTCCTGATCAACACCGTTATACAGTGCAATATCATGCAACCTGGGCATGCATTGACAAGTTCTTGACAAGCTGACAATTTCAGTTGTGATACTTTTCAGTGCATCTCTGATACAGTACTTAGGGTGTAATGAGGTGTAATAGGGAGGTCAGCATAGTTAAGTATGTAAGAATATATACTCTTTTTATTCCTTGAGGGAAATTTGGTCTCTGCATTTAGCCCAATCCGTGAATTAGTGAAACACATTCAGCAAACAGTGAACACACAGAGAGGTGAAGCACAAACTAATCCCGGCGCAGTGAGCTGCCTGCTACAACAGGGGAGCAGTGAGGGGTTAGGTGCCTTGCTCAAGGGCACTTCAGCCGTGGTACTGGTCGGGGTTTGAACAGGCAACCCTCCGGTTCCAAGTCCGAAGCGCTAACCAGTAGGCCATGGCTGCCCCCTGTGTTTTTATTGCACTAGTATGAGAAGTTGTAGACCACTTTGACACGTTAGATCCAACCTTTACCATCCTGAAGTTAGAAAAAATGAAAAACTGAAGGATCTGAAATGGTCATGTCGGTTTCAACTTTACGACTCTTCTCCAAGGACAACGGAGTCCAACCTGTGGCATTTTAATGCCACTCTGGAGACAGATTTAGAACATTAGATGTAACTTGTTTAGTTTCATCCTCCCCTTAGAGCATGTCTAAAAGAAAAATAAAATAAAAAAGTAACTAACTTCAGGAGTTTAAATGGTCAGGTGCTACAGGACTGAAAATGTCATACGATACAGATGAGATATTGAGGAAGAGCATTATATGTATGATACCATGTGACCATGACCTTTGACCCCATGACATTGAGTCCCTAATAGCTGATGGGCATTTGGTGCATCGGGCAATTCTTCAATTAAAGCAATTTACAAAATCACCTGCAACACTATGGAATTGAGTTAACAACTGCAACTGCATTTGAAACCTTCATTTACAAGAAAGATGTGGGTTACACTTCACTTGAAGGTATGTACATAAGAACGACATGACACCATCATGAACGCGTCATATCAGAAGGAGAGTTAACAAAACAACAATTAAATCATCTATAAAAACAGGTTGCCCTAACACCCTAGGGCCTAATCAGTGGATGCCAGAGCGCCAGCAGAGCCAACAAAGCCGAGCAAATGTGTCACACGCTGCTGGGATTTATGTATATCTGTGTGTGTGTGTGAATGCATATGTGTGTGTGTGTGAGTATGTGTTGCTATCAATTTGCTGCACCTGTTCAGCAACGTGTCAGTCATGACCCTGACAAAAACATGCCAGATGCCAAGATGTCAAGTTTAAAGGGAAACATGCCAGATGCCAAGCTTAAAGGGAAACTCCGCTATTTAGCACTTTGAGTCACTTTTCTGGTTTGTTTTGGATGAACTAGAGTGGTGGACATGTCCTTAAAACAACCCTTAACGTTCGTTTTCAAAACTGTGCAACTCACCAAGTGTTTCATCTAGTTCATCCGAAACAAACCAGAAAAGGGACTCAAAGCGCTAAATACCAAAATTTCCCTTTAACAAACATGAACCTGACTCCTGCACGGTCACAACATACCCACTATTAGCCTGATGCCTGTTCTGCACTGTCACAACCTAATTACTCTTAGTGTTCTTTGGTTGAGGCTTGAAAGATAGGAAGGTGCAAGATTATGTTGGGCTTTGAAACCAAGAAGAATATTTTAAATTGAATACGGTAATGTACAGGGAGCCAGTGTAGTTGATGGAGGATGGGAGTGATATGTTGCCAGGGCCTGGTATGGGTGAAAACTCTTGCAGTGGAATAGTGTATGTTTTTGAGATAGAAGAAGCTGTTTTAGTGATGTACTTAATGTGAGAGTCAAAGGAGAGGGTAGAGTCAATTATGACACCAAGGTTTTTGACTTACTCTTGGTTGAGGTAGTGGTGGTGAAATAGCAAGGGATGGATAACTGTGTTGTTGTTTGAGCTTTATCAATCCAGCTGGTGTAGCAATGAGTGTGGCTTTTCATCTTATCCAATCTACAATTCCAAGTTTACTTACACCATATCCAAACAGCCCGAGCGAGCAACTGTCAATGTTATCTGTCTACACTGAATCCATTAACTATGCCCTTCTATTGGGTCATATTTCTCATTCAAAATAGCAGAGCAAAGCGAACGACAGAGAGAAAATAGAAACCGGGCGTCTCTCAGTTCTCTCAAAACATTGTGCATTGCTTGCAGTCAGGACACTCCAATTGACGGATTTATTTAACGCTAATGTTTGTTCACATTGCGTCCGGTTACGACATGGTGTTATTTATCTTGTAGTTGATGGAGGAGTAAAAGGCAGGAAGAGGCCTGAGCTGAGCTGAGCAGCAGAGCAGCAGCAGAGCAGAGCAGCAGAGCAGAGCAGAGCAGCAGAGCAGAGCAGAGCAGAGCAGCAGAGCAGAGCAGAGCAGCAGAGCAGGAGCAGAGCAGCAGAGCAGAGCAGAGCAGCAGAGCAGCAGAGCAGAGCAGAGCAGCAGAGCAGAGCAGAGCAGCAGAGCAGAGCAGAGCAGAGCAGCAGAGCAGAGCAGAGCAGAGCAGCAGAGCAGAGCAGAGCAGCAGAGCAGAGCAGAGCAGCAGAGCAGAGCAGAGCAGCAGAGCAGAGCAGAGCAGCAGCAGCAGAGCAGCAGAGCAGCAGAGCAGCAGAGCAGAGCAGAGCAGAGCAGAGCAGAGCAGGCAGCAGAGCAGGCAGGCAGCAGAGCAGAGCAGAGGTGAGCAGGCGAAAGAGCAGGCAGAGCAGAGCAGAGCAGAGCAGAGCAGAGCAGAGCAGAGCAGCAGAGCAGAGCAGAGCAGAGCAGAGCAGGCAGGGGCAGAGCAGGCCGGGCAGGCTGAGGCGGCAGGCAGGCAGGCAGGCGGCGGGCAGCAGGGCAGGCAGGCGGCAGGCAGGAGGCCAGGCAGGGCGGCGGCAGCAGGCAGGCAGCAGGCAGGCAGGCAGGCAGGCAGGCCAGGCCAGAGCAGGCGGAGCGGGCAGGCAGAGCCGGGCAGGCAGCGGAGCGGCGGAGCACGGCAGGCCCAAGGGCAGCCCAGGCAGGCAGAGCGGAGCAGAGCAGGCAGGCAGGCAGGCGGCAGGCGGCCGGGGCAGCAGGCAGGCAGCAGGCAGGCAGGCAGAGCGGCAGGCAGCGGAGCAGGAGGCAGCAGGCAGGCAGCGGGCAGCAGGCAGGCAGCAGCGGGCAGCAGGCAGCAGGCAGCAGGCAGCAGGCAGCAGGCAGGCAGCAGGCAGGCAGCAGAGCAGGCAGAGCAGGCAGGCAGCAGGCGACAGAGCAGGCAGCAGCAGGCAGCAGGCAGCGGAGCGGCGGGCAGCAGGGCAGGCGGAGGCAGGCAGAGCGGAGGCGGAGGCAGGCAGCGGAGCGGCAGAGCAGAGCGGGCAGAGCAGGCAGCAGGCGGCGGAGCAGCAGGCGGGGCGGCAGGCGGCGGGCAGGCAGGCAGGCAGGCAGCAGGGCGGCGGGGCGGGCAGGCGGAGGCCAGGCGACGAGGGGCAGGAGCGGAGGCAGGCAGAGCAGGCAGGCAGCGGGCAGCGGGCAGCAGGCCAGGCAGGGGCAGCGGGCAGCAGGCAGCAGGCAGGCAGCAGAGCCAGGCAACAGGCAGCGGGCAGAGCAGAGCAGGCAGCAGGCAGCAGGCAGCAGGCAGAGCCGGAGCAGCGGGCAGCAGAGCAGGCAGCAGAGCAGAGCAGGCAGCAGGCAGGCAGGCAGCAGGCAGCAGAGCAGGCAGGCAGGCAGGCGAGGCAGGCAGGCGCGGCAGAGCAGAGCAGGCAGGCAGCAGAGCAGAGCAGGCAAGGAGCAGGCAGCAGGCAGCAGGCAGGCTGAGCAGGCAGGCAGCAGCGGGGCAGGCAGGCAGCAGGCAGGTGGGCAGAGCCAGGCAGGCGGAGCAGGCAGCGGCGGAGCGGGCAGGCAGGCGGCAGGCAGGCAGGCAGGCAGGCGGGCAGGCAGGCGGCGCGGGCAGGCAGCGGGCAGGCAGAGCAGGCAGGCAGCGGGCAGGCAAGGCAGGCAGGCGGGCAGAGCGGGCGCGGGCAGGCAGGAGCAGGTGGGCTGAGGCAGGCAGAGCGGAGCAGGCAGGCAGAGCAGGCAGGCAGAGGCAGGCAGGCAGGCAGGCAGCGGGCAGCAGGCAGCAGGCAGAGCGGCAGAGCAGAGCAGGCAGGCGGGGAGCAGGCAGGCAGGCAGGCAGCGGGCAGCGGAGCAGCCAGGCAGGCAACAGAGGCAGGCAGAGCAGGCAGCAGGCAGCAGGCAGAGGAGGGAGGCAGCAGGCAGAGCAGCAGGCAGCAGGCAGGCAGCAGCAGGAGCAGCAGGCAGCAGGCAGCAGGCAGCAGGGCAGCGGAGCAGGCAGCAGAGCAGGCAGCAGAGCAGGCAGGCAGAGCAGAGCAGCAGAGCAGGCAGAGCAGCGGCAGGCAGCAGAGCAGCAGAGCAGCAGGCAGCAGAGCAGAGCAGGAGCAGAGCAGAGCAGGTGAGCAGGCAGGCAGCAGAGCAGAGCAGGCAGGCAGGCGGCGGGCGGCAGAGCAGCCAGGCAGAGCAGCAGGCAGCAGAGCAGAGCAGAGCAGAGCAGGCAACCGGAGCAGCAGACAGAGCAGAGCAGACAGAATAGAACAGGTGAGCAAGAGCAGGCAGAGCAGAGCCAGGCAGCAGGGCAGCGGAGCAGCAGGCAGGCAAGAACATGCAGGAGGGCAATGAGCAGCAGAGGCGGAGCAGCCAGAACAGGGCAGCAGGCAACCAGGCAGAGCAGGCAGGCAGCAGGCAACAGACAGCCAGAGCAAGGCAGAACATGGAGGCAACCAGGAGCGGAGCAGCAGAACAGGGCAGCAGGCAGCAGAGCCAGGCAGGCAACCCAGGCAGCCAGAGCAGACGGAGCAAGGCAGGCAAGAACGGAGCAGGCAGCAGCCGGGAGCAGAGCCAGAGGCAGGCAGCAGGCAGAGGCAGAGTGGAGCAGGAGCAGAGCAGGCAGAGCAGCTGGAGCGGAGCAGCAGGGCAGGAGGCAGAGCAGGCAGGCAGCGGAGGCAGGGGGCAAGGAGGCAGGCAGGGCAAGGCGGAGCAGGCGCGGAGGCAGGCAGGCAGGCAGGCTGAGGCAGGGCAGGGCAGGGGGCAGAGGCAGGCTGGAGGCTGAGCTGGGCTGAGGCAAGAGCAGAGCAGAGCAGGCAGGCGGGCTGAGGCTGGGCTGGGCAAGGAGGCAGGGGAGCGGAGGCAGAGCGGAGCTGAGCAGGCAGAGCAGGCCCTGAGGCAGGGCGGAGCAGGCTGAGCGAGGCAGGAGGCAGGAGCAGAGCAGAGCAGAGCGGGCAGAGCAGAGCGGTGAGCAGAGCAGAGCTGAGCTGAGCTGAGCTGAGCAGAGCAGAGCAGAGCAGAGCTGAGCAGAGCAGAGCAGAGCAGAGGAGCCCCACGGAGCTCCACTTGCCTTGATGGTGCAGGCCACCTGCATCGGACCGCGACGACCCACAATCAGCACCCTCCGGACCTTGCTGCTCGCCAAGGCGTCCAGGGCAGCTTGGGTAATGTCTGTCTTCTAAGACGAGGAAACAGAAAGATACACACACACACACACACACACACACACACACACATACACAAAAAGAAGTCTTATAATCTGAACATATAAGGAAATTAAACACATAGGGCCACACTGAAATAAATACCGTGTGTGTGTGTGTGTGTGTGTGTGTGTGTGTGCAAGGCTTTGAACCGGTTCACGGAATGAAAACGAAAACCAGAAACTTTTGATGTTTTGCTAGGAACAGAAACGAAACCAGAAACTTTACATTTTTTTGAACCTGATTTCATGTCCATGTCCAAAAAGTTTTTATGTCCCGGAACAGAATCGTTAACCAGTTCGGGAACTTTTTTTCTTTGGAACGTCAGCAACTTTTGTTCTAACCGTTCAGAACGCCAAGTTTAGGGAAGAACCAAAAAACCGAAACGCAAAATACCGTTTCTGTTCAGAACGAACCAATTGGGATAAAATTCTGGTTCAAAGCCCTGGTCCTGGTCGTGAGCAAGTGTCATGTGTGTGTGTCCTGTGCGTGTGTCATGTGTGTGTGTCATGTGTGTGTGTCATGTGTGTGTGTGTGTGCGTATGCATGTGGAGGGGGGGGGGGGGGGGTGTTAGGGGGTGTCCATGCACTGCACTCCCTTGGGTTTTGATACTGTTTCAAATATTATATATATATCGAATAGACTGATATAGATATGATACATACATACATATATATATATCGAATAGACTGATGTAGATATTATACATAATATATATATATATATATATATATATATATATTATATATATATATATATATATATATATATATATATATATATATATATAATAGACTGATATAGATATTATATTATATATATATATATCTCAGTCTATTTGACCTGCCTCCCGTATCATAAAACAGTAAAGAAAGGAAAAAAAGAGGCCCAAAAAGGGGCATGTCACTACC
The DNA here is from genome assembly GCF_017589495.1 of Alosa alosa. Classification (NCBI taxonomy): domain Eukaryota; kingdom Metazoa; phylum Chordata; class Actinopteri; order Clupeiformes; family Clupeidae; genus Alosa; species Alosa alosa. The sequence goes on from NC_063194.1 coordinate 33,773,667, forward strand.
ACTTGGGGGGGCAAATTCTCACTATATTTTTCTGAAAGCTACACACAATCTTGAATTTTAGAGAAAAATCACATAATGAGTCAAAATATGTATGCCAACATTAAACACCACATATGCATCAGCAATAATAAGGTTTGGATTATTTCCTGGGCTCTTCTGAGTGTTTTAACAAAAAAAAAGCCAATAGGCGGAATTTCCTTTTTTTTCAAATCAGAGGTCAACTTGTGGCCTGTACAGCCACAAAGCTACAAGATCCAACTTGCCATCATACCATTTTATACTCGAGAGATATATAGCTTTCAGAAAAATATAGTGAGAATCCCCCCCCCCCCCCCTTCTTCAAGTGGTAGTGACTTAATAATGTGGCTCATGGACCAAAAGCACATGAAAACGATCTCTGAGGTGGATAAATCTGAAAACTACGGTTAATGTTGTAGTTGAGAGCAAAGATTCTAGCTCCGCTCTAGAATCTTTGGTTGAGAGCTTTAAATAGGATGACGTGCGGTTGCCATGATACTGATGAAAGTTAGTACTTCCATGGCGTTTCAGTGTTCTAGTGTGGACGCTAAACTTTGGAAAAACAATACCAAAATGACAGTGCCATGACCAGGGGTAGGAATTTCCACCACGACGCCATGGCGCCGCCGCTGTCTTTTACGTTAATATCATTGAGGCCCCCCTTTGAAAATGAGAGGTTTACAGGCCACGGTGGCCTTGGTGCCCCTTCTTCAATAATATCTGCTTTATCCCTACTAATAGCTTATTTTATTTAGCCTGTGGCCCGTCAAAATAATCTTAGCATTCACAGCGCAAATTAATTTAGTCTTTTACGCAGTGGGAGAAAGTGACAGTGCAAGAAATAAAGGCCCAAATTCACCATTCACTGCCTCAGTTGAACTACTCATAGCAGCCTATTCACAGTAGCCATCACACAGACATCACAAGTATCACATGAACAAGCTTTTTCTCAGCTTTTAAACGATGTTAGCCGATAATTGCTGTGTTGAACGGTTCGCGAGAAAATCAGAGGACAGCTGACTAAGAGTTTGTGAAAATAGCCTTAATGATCACAAAATGCTAAGCATGCATCTAGGCTATTTGAGTTTCTTAAAGCTGAGCTGTGCTTAAATTGTTCAATACATGATTTCATAACAGGCTAAATATAAAATAAATGTTATAGCCTAGATATCTGTAAAGATTAGATGATCAGATGATTTACAGTTCTATATAATATGTCATGTTTCATGTTTTTGTAATGTTTCATACAGTGATGCAGGTCTACTGCAGTGAATAGGCTAAATACAACTTTGATCATTTTTATAGCCTACTACTGTATAGTTAACTTTGGTCTTGGTGCCCTGACATATATGCCCAACTGAAGGCCAAGTGGCCTTGCCCCCAGAATGGTGAAATTCCAAGCCTGGCCATGACACTACAATGACAAATTCAGTGCCATGACACCATCCTGCAGCATGTGCACACTGTATGTTTGTGTATGTGTGTGTGTGTGTGTGTGTGTGTGTGTGTGTGTGTGTGTGTGTGTCATGACACTTACCTTCAGCATGTCTAGGGGAGCAAGAAGTATCCGAGCAACATCTAGTGCAACATTTCCCTGACCAAGGATCACAGCTGTGTCATGGCTGAGGTCTGGTTGGAGCTGCGGGAAGATAACACGCACAGACACACGCACACACACACACATAAAAGAGAGAGTGACAGAGAGAGAGAAATATCAAATACACCATCAACTTTGCACACAGACAGTAAAAAATGTTCCTGCCATCCAGTTGAACTGATGTGTTTATCATCCACAGAAATGACCACTGTGAATGCAGCCATCTTTTCAGCTCACATCAGGTCCACAAGACTTCAGGAACTTATTTCCTCTTGTTTATGCAGTCTTTGGTTATGACTAGCTTAAAGGAACACACCACGGTTTTATAAAATTGGGTTATTCACCGTGTCCCCTAGAGTTAGATAAGTGAGCAAAAGCATTGTTGTAGTCCGGCAGCGCCCTCGCTAGGTTAGCTTAGCATAGTGAATGGAATACTTTGTTGCCGGATAGCATGTCGTGAGTATAAGTGAGCCAACAAAAAAAGGATCCCTAATTAGTTATTGTGCCCTCCGTCTTCACAAGAGTACAAATGGCACCGCAGATTAAGGCGATCAGATAGATAGATAGATAGATAGATAGATAGATAGATACTTTATTGATCCCTAGGGGAAATTCAAGGTCTCAGTAGCAATATATATATTGGGGCGAAGCACAGGCGAAGCACTGCTACTTGGGTGCAGAGATTGTCCGTGCTGTGGTGAGAAAGTACTGATGTGTTGCATGATATCTCTGCATCCAAGCAGTTTATGGGCACAGCGGTGGAACTGAACCCCCAACGTTTCAGGCCACTGCATTCTAGCCCAGATACTCACTACGCTACCACGGCCCAAAGGTTTGCATTTCAACCACAAAAGTTGAAAGATTCAAACCCTCAATCGGGTTATCTGAAGTCAGACGTCTTATCCATATCTCATCCAGATCTCAAACCCTACGGCCTGGGACACCAACCCACTGGTACGGCATGGGACACCATTTACAATGGTGGAAGCTGAGAATTGAACCCACAACTTTTCAGACTACTGCATGCTAGCCCAGTGAAGAGACTAGCCAGCCCAGTCGCCTCACTGAAAGCTTCTAAGAGACTAGCCAGCCCAGTCGCCTCACTGAAAGCTTCTAAGAGACTAGCCAGCCCAGTCGCCTCACTGAAAGCTTCTAAGAGACTAGCCAGTCGCCTCACTGAGAGCTTCTAATAGACTATCCAGTTGTGTCCTGGCTAAATTCTCAACCTGGCTCATTCAATCTGGCCCCCTAATCATCCCCCACTGTGATTGGCTCATTCACTCCCTCACTCTCTACCTCAAGCTGGTGTGTGGTGAGCGTTCTGGCGCATAATGGCTGCCATGCATCACCCAGGTGGGTGCTACACATTGGTGGTGGTTACTAGTGAGGTCCCCCCATCCATGTGTTGTAAAGCGACCTTGGGTACCATGAAGGCGCTATATAAGTCCAAGGTGTTATTATTATTACTATTATTATCAGGCTCATATTCTGACTAGAATTTGAGTATGACAACGTCAGGCTATTATTTCAACACACAACAAAAAAAAACACACTTGGAGCGCTCTTTACTGGTGAATAATAACAATTCTGTAAGCAGCGAAAACAGCAAAGCGCGCTGTTGAAACGTGCTAAAACCTGACAGGAAATGGCATGAGATCAGCAAACGCTTTCGTGATGGCTAACTTCCCTTACCCACCTCAGGAGAGTGACAGCGGAACACACAGTGCTATCTGTGTCAGTGCAGCAAGCACATCCGTCAGGCAGAGAATATGGGTCGTGTTTATTTGCCCAGTTTTGCGCATCATGACGACACAAATGAAGTATTCAACAGATCTAATAGAAGGCGCCACAAACGTTTTAACCATGAAGTGCTTTTAAATGTAGTTTCTTGAATTCTTTTAATTGCTTCTGGCAACACAATTATGGTGCAGTGAAAATAAAAAACAAAAAAACATTGCGGCTACAGCACAGTACCACATGTGATGGAGGGCGGGGGGTACTGCGATTACCGCCCTGTTGCTCTCACCTCTGTTGTTATGAAGTGTTTTGAGCGGTTAGTTAAAGATCATATTACATCCTCCCGGTCTTTTACATTACACCCACTCCAGTTTGCCTACAGGCCAAATAAGGGTCACAGGCGATGCGATAGCATTTGCTCTCTCTCACCTGAATAGGAAGGAATTTCATTACTTACAATTCCCTTTATGAGTTTGTTTAATTTAAAGCCATTTCAGCAACTAAGGCTATTCAATGGCCAGAGCATTGTGTGCTTAAGAAGTTTAAATATGTTTTTTTTTTTTTTTTTTTTTTAAATCTATGCTAAGATATTCTAAAACTTTCAAAAGGTGGGACCTTACTAAAAACATCGTTTGATTTTCAGGGCAGGGCAATAGATCAAATTATGTCTCACTGAGATTGGTGTTTTGCAAAATTGGCAAGATGGAGGATCTTCGCCACTCAATAGAAAGCCATGAGTAAGTCTTGAATGTCCTATACGGCATCTATAAACTATTTGTTTGTGTCTGGATTGTTTGTTGTTGGTTGCGTGTTGTTGGTACATTGGTCCCATTCAGATTGCCACTTATCTGTGATGTAAGAATTCAGTGTAGGTTTTCCTTTTATGAGTACATGACAATAAACTACTTGAACTTGAACTTTGTTTTCTTCAGCTCTCAGAGTAAGTGTAGTCACATATGCTGCCCGGATTCACTAGCAAAATAATAGGTTAATTGAGCGCTGGGGAAGTGTACTTTTATACTAGCATTTTACAAAGCTGACAATTGTGTGAATGATCATGAGATTTGTGTGAATGGTAATGTATTGCATTTTGTTGTCTTTGTACTTGTACTCTGCACAATGACAAAAAACTTGAATCTAATCTAGAATTTACCCTTGGGGATCAATAAAGTATCTATCTATCTATCTATCTATCTATCTATCTAATCTAATCCAATGTGCTTCAGGTGGATGTAGCCTGAGAGTCTTGGGCAGAAAAAGAGCACGGCATGCACACACAGACACACACAAACAGACACAGACACAGACAGACACACACACACACAGACACAGACACACACAAACAGACACAGACACAGACACAGACAGACACACACACACAGACACAGACAGACACAGACACAGACACACACACAGACACACACACGGCCTACCTCTTTGTTGTAGGGCAGCCCGTTGTACCAGCCCACAAAGTCTTTGGCGGAGTACACACCAGGCAGGTGCTCACCAGGTACACCCATAGTGCGGTTCCCCTCAGCACCGTAGCTCTGACAGACAGACAGACAGATAGAAAGAGACAGATTTGATTAAAGGTGTTGCTTGCATGCTTGTCACTGCCGTATGTGAGTTTGTGCTAGCTAAAGGGGACAGGCTTTGCAATACGACTTGAAATCAATACAATCTCAATACATAATAATATTAATACATATCTCCGCATATATTCCTATGCAGCTTTAAATGAATAGCCTACTGTAGCCTACTTTCAGAGGGCCAAGCAGAATATTTCAGCACTGGCAAGATCTCTCTACACGCTCATAGATCTCTAAAACACAGCAAATGATATCAACACCAGTCATAGATCTCTATAAAACAGTCATAGATCTCTATAAAACAGTCATAGATCTCTACGATTGTCAGTCATAGATCTGTGCAATCATCTGTGACATAAGAGTCTACAGCTCACAGTCTGTATTCAAAGCCGTAATAATTTATAAAGATAATTTCTTTTCCAGACCAATATGCACGATAGCTCAAATAAGCACTACTTAGCTGCTACTTACAGGGTTCCCACTCTAAATCACATTAGATTAAAATTTAGATTAGATTTTGTGACTTGATTGTGATTGTGCAAAAAACAAAATTGAACAGTGCAATGTGATATATTGTGATACACAATATAGGCAGGTGGTGCAGTATAAACAATATAATACATATAGTGCAGTGTAGACAGTATACAAATAATAAAGTGGTATGGTTTACAGTAATATAAATGAATGTATTTTCTCAAGATGACGTCTGCCTGTATACGTGAACTGTACTGTCTTTCAAAACTATCTTTTTAATAAACTGTCTGTACACTTACAGTTCTCAATGCTTCGATTTACATGTAGGGACCCTCATTATACTACCATGGAATTGTGGTGCTATTTTGAGCTTTGGTAGTGGTATAGAAATAGCGATTTCTTTTTACTTTACCTGTGCCTCAAAGACTAGCATAATTATTGGTTTGCGACAAGGCTTTTTCCGTTCTTTGACAAGATTTCTGTGCAATATAACTTGGTGAGCTTCACTTCCCGTCGTTTTGCTCATCGAGATAAATGTAATAGAGAAGCTTGCCGCAATCAAGTAGCCTAATCAAGATCGTTTCCCAAGCTGCAGCCTGTCTCTCAAGCTCAATCATAAGAGGTAAATATTGTACCAAGTATTTCACAAATGTTTGGTTTTAAATATGAAGATAGGCTACGAATTTCCAATGCATTGTTGTAAAAATCTGCTGGGTCAAGCTAACGAAAATATAGCTTAATAATGTTGGACAGCTAGCATTGACAGTACTTTGCCAATAAACAACATGGCAGAAATGTTCCTTGTCTTAATTCATGTATAATACTGAAAAAAAATGTAGGCATGTCAGAATTACAGTTATGCCACAAAATGTAGCCTATAGTGCTTTTTAATGTTTGATTATAAATAGAGAGTTAAAAGGAAAATTATGTAGATTAACAATATAAGTCCTAATGATAAGCCTACTTATTTGTATGATCCGCAGCTGACATGGAACGTTATTAACCGGTTCGCAAACTTTATTTTTTTTGTTCTAACCGGTTCAGGAACGTCAATCTTAGGGTTGAACCGAAAACCGGAAACGTTAAAATACTGTTTCTGTTCGGAACGAACCAATTGGAAAGAAATTCTGGCTCAAAGCCCTGGTTTGCGATAAAACTGGTCACATTGGATTAGCATGAAAAGAAATCCCAGAGAACGGTTGAACTCGGTACACATGTGTTATTAACTCCTAGGTTCATTTTGCGCTGGAATTGTCTTTTAAATACAAATATGTGCAATGTATTAGCAGTAGCCTTATTAGAGCAGAAGAAACATGGATATGCAGTAACGCTTGGTTGGTTGTCACCAGAGCTAAAGTTCAGTAAGGTGCACTGGGCGGTGCTGTTGTGACAGTCAAATTTTCTTCAAGATGAATAAAGTACTTCTTATCTATTTTTTTTATCATATCTTAAACGGGATATATTAAGATGGGCTAAGTACCTGCAGGTCACTGGTACTGTATTACGGTTCTACTTCCAACAAACAGCTGTGGCTGTTACATTTTCTGTTTATTGAGGCATTTATTTAGATGGAAGATTCACAGTAAACTTGAATTGTGAAATGTCAGGCTTGCTTGCTTGTTGTCAGTTTCCGCAAAACAAAACAAAAAACAGCCCTTATTTGGGCTTCTGTGGAGCGGAAACTGAAGATGTGATGTTATCACCGCTCCCATTCTTCATTCTTTCATGACAGGACGTAATTTACCCTGAGGCAGTGTTGACAGATGGGGGAGAGAAACAAATAAAGAACTAGCTTACCATAATCGGGGCTTTTCCTTGATAATAAAAACCAGACATTTCCATGACCTACTATATAATGCAAGTAGTAATGGAAAAAGCTAATGAGCAGATAATAAAATACCCTGATAACCCCTGACCTGTGCAGAGCAAGGTTCCCTGGGGCCTTTAAGGACATGTGGATGGACGGACGGACGGATGGACGGATGGATGGATAGATGGATACTTTATTGATCCCCAAGGGGAAATGTCAAAACTTACATAACAGGGGACCGGGAAAGCTTGGTAATTGCTTGTCAAATGAGATAAGGTTGTTGCCGCTCTGTCTCAGATGCTTTTCAAACCTTGCCTATATAATGTATGGGTCTCAAAACTAAGATCTGTAAAATACTTCCGAATCTTGGGCTTTATATAAATCAATGGGCATGCGGTACAAACTTATAATAGGCCATCATACTGAGAATATGTCTATTTTTCATCCTATTTGGTTAGTTTAGGAATAATACTTTTAAAGATATTCATGCCCCAATTACAAGTAACAATCCATAGGGCATAGAAAATACATTAGAATTGAACAAAAATGTCTTACCAGTCTTCATTTTGAGACTTTATTAGACATTATGTAGACAAACTTCGTAGACCATCCCTTGGATAAGGGATCCTGTTTTATTTAGCACGCAATGTTCCAGAGGCTGTCTGCCAAAACAAACACCGACTTCCACGAACACAACCACAGAACGAGGCAATGTAAATACACACACAAACACAAGAGAAAGGTGAGTGTAAGACACACACACACACCCACGGGGCAGGAGGTGGCAATTCACTCACACACACACACACACTCACCACTGCATGATAAGCCTGCCTCAGCTCCTCCACACTCACGTCCACACACACACTCACCATCACCACTGCATGATAAGCCTGCCTCAGCTCCTCCACACTCACGTCCTTGCCTACATTGACATTTCCAAAAAATCGGCAGCGCTGGTGCTGGGCTGTCTGGGTGAAGGTGTTTATGACATTCTGTAAAACAACACACACACACACACACACTTATTGAGTGAGTGCAGCATAATCACAGGACATATAATGTGAAAGGACGTGTGTGCGGTTATATGGGAGGAAAGGGCTCTGCTTGTGGAGCGCTTTGGGTTGCGCTCTGTGTATACAAAAATGCACTATATAAATAAAAGTGCCTTAACTGAGTGATCCAAGTGTCAATATGGGAATACTTAAAATCTCTGTGTGATCTGAGTGTGCATTGTGCTCTGTATGTGTGTGGGGGGAGGGTGTTTGTGTGACTGGGTGGTGTCAATATGGGAACACTTAAAATCTCTTCGTTTATACCACATAATGGTCGGTCACTAGTTCTAAAGTTGGTCCACATGAAATTCTTCTCTGACTTTAAACAAGGAGGCCAAGAAAGGAAACTACAGGCAATCAGTAGTAATTACAATGTAATGAAATGGAGTGAAATGTAAACCGATCATATCGTATAGTTAAGTCAAGTATGTTAACTTGTATGAGAAGTATGTAACAATTATATTTGTATACTTGGAATTGGAATGGAAGTATACTTGTGTACTTGACAAGTTTATAACAAGTATGTTAATCTGACAAAGGGTTCTAATAAAGGCTTACAGACTAGGGATCGACCAATTATCGGCCGGGCCGATATTTAGCATTTTTATAATAATTGGCATCAGTCATTTTTTCCACCCATAAGCCGATACTGAAATGGATAAAGAATGAAATGCGCTACTTTGTCTGTAAAGCGTCTCTCACTCCCTGCATTTGCTACTCTGTGGTCGAGAGCACTGTCCCGCCCACTACACCGTCTGATTTGTTAGTTAGCACGAATGCAGCCAATCAGGATCGAAGACTGAACACTGAGAAAGTTTAGAATTCTCACTGAGGCTTACTGTAGACTGGGCTTCAGCTGTACGGAGCTATTTTTCGAAGGTAAGGAAGGTAGGCCTTAACCTGACCCTAGCCAGATGAATTTCGTTCCGCTTAGCTTCACTCACATCCATCTAGGACCTCTTCCATTGAGAGTGATTTCTGCAACCGACTTTATGGTTCAGCCAATCAGGACGCAGGGCGGCAGTTTCATAGATGTGACATAGCGTAGAAGCAACTGTGAGACTGTTATTAGCGTCACGGGTTGGCTTCGATGTGAGTGGTTGAAGTAGCACGTCAATAGATGACGGACAAGTGGCTTGTTCAATCATATGCAAGCATTTTTTGATTAGGATTACTTCAATGGATCGGTTCCAGATGGATGAGTGGAGCTAGGCGGAGCGAAATTCACCTGGCTAGGGTCAGGTTAGGTAGGCCTACCTTACATTGCTGAAGTTGCAATGAATCACAATCATCTACTACACTGAAGTTAGAAAAACACCACTTTGTAAGCTATTGTCTCTTTGATCCAGATCAATAAGTAGCCTAAAGCACCCACCTCCTTCATTTAGCGAATTCCCGATTGATGCACGTTAGTGATAGCCTACCGTTTACTAGTTGGCCTACAAACTCGGGTGCTGCGCGTCGGGAGTTCTTTGCATCCGCCTCGTCCATTAATTGTGAATAACGGGACACCTCGGCGGACGTTATCCCTTAGGCCTACATAGTAGTCCTAAATTATCGCGATAGCTTAACGTCAAAAGTCTAGTTGCTGCTTTTTGACGGACTGTCAGAAAAAGACTACAGGCACCCAGGGTCAGCCGTGCTTAATCAGACCTGAACTAAATCGCGTCCTGAGCTGGCAATTACGTGCCTTTTAGGCTCACAGAAGTGTAGCTTATAGCCTACATATGGACACAAATTGCATGCTTAAATAGCCTAAGAACTATTTTAAAACTGTTTTGTTAAACTATTAAACCGTAACACTTGCCATCACGCACGCACCTCTTCCTCTCCCTATCCCTCTCTCGTGCACTCACATACACGATGGCATAGCATCCTCTTTGTGACAGGTCCCTTACAAGCACATAGCCCATTGTGTATGCCTATGGAAATAATTGCTATCAGTCAGCTCTTGGATTAACATGATACACAGGATTTACACTTGTGATGCAAGTTGATAGACAATTGTGTATCAAAAGAAGAAAGAAAAGTTAGCATAATTAAATGCTTTTGAATGAAAATTTTCAGCATATCACCATAGCCTAGGCTACTATCTACCCCCCTTTTTGACAACTGAAATATCGGTTTTACATATCGGTTATCGGCCTCCTGTTTTGGTAATAATTGATATCGGTATCGGCCCTGAAAAAAACATATCGGTCGATCCCTAGTGAGCACAAGATAAGAGATGGACAGACACACCTTGACCTCGGGGTGGTCAGGGGCTACTCCAAACCTCACAAGGCCGAACGGGACAGGGAGGCGCTCGTAGACATCCACCTGAACATCGGGACGACCCTGGAAGAAAACACACACACACGCACACAGACAGAAGTAGAAGATGAGGAAAACACACTCGAACGAACCCTTTTGCTTACGCGAACGTCAGGGATTATCAAAAGAAAACAGACACACACCGATGACAGAAAGTTACTGATGCAATCTAATGATGGCTAGTGTGCGGCGTTGAGTAAATATTTTACAAACATGATAGCTGACAAGCGATAAAGCACTGCATACACAAACACACACACTCACCTACACAAAGACGCACGCAGTCACGCGCACACACATCTTCCATTGCTGGATACATCCACAATTCAAAATTTTTCCTTTTTTTTTTTTAAAGTATATATTTTTTGGGCTTTTATGCCTTTAATGCGACAGGATAGTGGAGAGTGACAGGAAGTGAGTGGGAGAGAGAGTCGGGGTGGGATCCGGAAAGGACCACGGGGCGGGAATCAAACCCGGGTTGCCGGCGTACGGTGCAGGTGCCCCAGCCAGTTGCGCCACGGCACACAGACAGACACACCATTCATTACTGGATTATACACACAGACACACACCACATACACAACCCTGGCCTGCTATAAAGTCAATACTGAAAACAAAATGTCACTATCGGGCAGCCGTGGCCCACTAGTTAGCACTCTGGACTTGTAACTGGAGGGTTGCCGGGTCGAGCCCCGACCACTGGGCCGCGGCTGAAGTGCCCTTGAGCAAGGCACCTAACCCCTCACTGCTCCCCGAGCGCCGCCGTTATAGCTGGCAGCTCACTGCGCCGGGATTAGTGTGTGCTTCACCTCACTGTGTGTTTACTTTGTGCTGAGTGTGTTTCACTAATTCACCGATTGGGTTAAATGCAGAGACCAAATTTCCCCCACGGATCAAAAAAGTATATATACTTATACTATATATATATATATATATATATATATATACACTTTGTTGTCTTATCAGTGTCATTGGTCAATTTTCATTTTTGCTTTCCTGAGAATATATTTTCTCTGCGTCTAACCAGCAGTCAGAATATATTTTTTTTGGTAAAAGTAAATGACAAAAAAACGTTTTCACTGCCGCTGGAGACCTCTGGGGTACGTGGACTGATTTCAGGGGGTACGCGAAAAAAGATCTAAGTCATATGCCTTTTCAAACGTTTTTTCTATCCCACGTTGGTAACTTAACTTCCGCATTTGCACTGCACATTAAAAACGTATTTTCTCCGCATTAACAAAATATTCGAGAGTGGAGACAGAGAGGGTAAAACAGCGTTTCTCAAACTGTGGGTCGCGGAGACATGCCAGATGGGGCGCGAACTGACTGAAAAACAGGATTTTTTTATTTCTTTTTTTATCTGTAGCCTAGGCCCAGGTAGCACCCGATGCGCAATGGACTCACTGTGTTATTCACAGGGAAGCGCTCGTGTCAAGGCAGCTTAGTTAGTCCCGACCTGAATGAGATTTTGAACAAGGTTGTGAGTTTGGTGAATTTCATCAAGACCCGGCCCTTAAAAGCGTGTCCCCGCACTTTGAGAGGAGATGGGAGCTGATCAAAAGGCTGTACTGTTTCACAGCGAGGCAAGGTGGCTTTCCCGAGGTAAAGTGCTGTCGCGTGTTTGAGCTCCGAGTCGCCTCTTCTTGGAGGAAGAGCGCATGTTTGAATCTGCAAGCACATTCACTAATGAACATTTCTTGACGAAGCTGGCCTATCTTAGCGATATATTTGGAAAGCTCAATGAGTTAAATCTCCAGTTACAAGGCAAAGACAAGCACCTAGCAGATAAGATCACTGCATTCAACAAGACGATTGTGTGTGAGATTAGGTGCAGATCAATTTAAAATCATTATATTCAGCACATTTGTAGGCCTATCATATGTTGACTATTGATGAGATTTGTATCATATGTTTATGATCCTATTCACTGTTCTCGACAAAATTGATAAAAAAAATAAATATTAATAAAACAATTAAAAAAAAAACTTGTTAACAATTGGTGGTATTGGGGGTACTCCGGAAGATCATAATGTCTCAGGGGGTACATGCCTGTTAAAAGTTTGGGAACCACTGCTTTAAAACATTAGGAAACATAAACCGACATGATTTTGCAATAGAAGCTACATGCTCAGAGAAGTTAGGTTGGTCATCAAATACAACACCCAAGTTCCGTGCCGATCTAGTTGGGGTCAGTGAAGTTGAGTCAAGCTGGATGTTAATCTGTTGGAGAATAGCTGTTTTAGATGGAAACACCAAAAACTCGATGTGTGTGAGGTGAGCTCCTCTGCTCGTCCCATAGTGTGCTTCATGGCAGAGACCTTTCCTGTATGTTTCCTGTGTGGCCTTGCCTGCTGAGACACAGACAGCCTATACACAGAGCTACCACTTCCTCTGGAGATCACAGTGACAACAGAGGAAAACAAATCCACTACACAAAGAAGGCCACAGAAGACACACGGGTAGGAGCAGAGAGAGAGAGACTGTGTGTGTGTGTGTGTGTGTGTGTGTGTGTGTGTGTGTGTGTGTGTGTGTGTGTGTGTGTGTGTGTGTGCATGTATGGGTGCAAATAGTCTACATATCAAACACTATGCCATTATTCCGACAGGTGTGGACTTTGCAAACATAATCCGAGTTCTGTTTTTAACTGAGCTTATAACAGTGATGTTAGTGAAATGCTTATATTAACTCTCTGTCCCTGCCTGGCTCTCTGAGGACCTCCTAAACAGCCACACACTAATAAAGATTTGGTCTAAAGTGGTCTAAAAAACGCGTCCTTCCTTCCCACTCGGAGTGCTTGAAGGTAAAAAAACACGTCTTTCCTAGCCCTGACACTTGGAGTGCTTGAAGGTAAAAAAAACACGTTTTTCCTAGCCCTGACACTCAGAGTGCTTGAAGGTAAAAAAAAACACGTTTTTCCTAGCCCTGACCCCTTAGAGTGCTTGAAGGTAAGGGGCATTGTCACTAACAGTGTTGAAAATTTTCCAAAAACAGAATCTGTAGAATCTTGTAGAATCTGAATGTGAGGGAAAAACGTAAGGATACAAACAGCTGTGGGAGAAATGTTTAGACTCTACCCAAATTGCATGTGTTGAATATTACATTGTGTACAATAATGTATGGTTTACATAGCCTACAACGTATTAAGTTGCTCCTTACATCTTCGCTCCGACACTGAATATCTTGTTTGCCCAATAATAAATATTTTAACACACATATATCCTACTTTATTGTAATGTGATGATTCACTAGTGCAACCGGGTCCGTGTAGACACTAATTATATTAACAATAGTGGCAGGTTCTAACACACCTGGCTCCACCGGAAACAAAGAAGCCGTACATGCAAAGACCCTATAGAGTTGTGAGGCTGTGTGGTAAACATTCTTAACAAACAGGCAAGAAAGCCATTCATGGAGAGTGCAAACAGGCAAGAAAGCCATTCATGGAGAGTGCAAACAGGCAAGAAAGCCATTCATGGAGAGTGCAACTTACATTAGTGCAACACTTAATAAATACTGAAGAGCTAAAGCTCAACAAAACGGCCGCATTGCACAAGCAAACAGTCATGTGAAGACCAGCTATTAGCCCATCATCCCCATGCATCAAGCTTAGAAGTAAAGTTTACAAATATAAAGTTATAAAGTTTGGGGGCAGCAGTGGTCTACTGGTTAGCGCTTCGGACTTGTAACCGGAGGGTTGCCGTTTCAAACCCCGCCCAGTAGGCACGGCTGAAGTGCCCCTGAGCAAGGCACCGAACCCCTCATTGCTCCCCGCGCTGGGATTAGTATGTGTTTCACCTCACTGTGTGTTCACTGTGTGCTGAGTGTGTTTCACTAATTCACGGATTGGGATAAATGCAGAGACCAAATTTCCCTCACGGGATCAAAAGAGTATTTATACTTATACTTACTACTTATATATAAGTATAAGTTTACAAATATAAAGTTATAAAGTTTGGGGGCAGCCGTAAAATATACAACAGTCACAAGGTGACAACTGTACTTATCAAGTGATGCACATAAACTGTATTCAGACCGTGACTGAGGCAAGCAGAGTCATGTTAAGACCAGGTTTATTAGTCCGTCATCCACATGCAACAAACAAAGCAAAGTTGGCAAAGGCCATTTAACAACAATCACAAGAAGTACCCATCATCACCCATCAGTTGACTCACATAAACCCTAGACAATGATCTGCAGACTACTTCTTTAAACCCTAGACAATGATCTGCAGCCTACTTTTCAGAAAAGACAGATATGAGAAATGAGTTTTGTGTGGGTGGCCTACCCTATTGATCACAGAGACTCACCTTTATAAGGTGCTGGGCTGTGTAGAAACCAGCCGGACCTCCTCCCACAATGCAAACCTTTGTGTTCGGGTCAGAGGCTGTGGACAGCCCACGCAGTGCTGTGTGAACAAGATAGAGACCTCAAGATACAGTCAGGGATTGTGCAACTGTTGATTCACTTTCAAGCAGCTATTACAGCACCCAAATACCTGCAAATTTAGTGACAGTCAACACTATAATAAGGCCACCTAGCACATGAAATCACTAACAGAATGTTTTACAAGAATACATTTCTGAGTGTGCATTGCAACCTTACATTTAGCCTATATATAAACAGGTAGCATACTGTCATTGTAATAATAGTTTAGCCTACTTACCATAGCCGGCGTTTTTCGGCGATGTCCGTGCTGATTTAACGATGTAAAGCAATGATTTGTGGACTATTTGCCTCATTTTAGGACTGGTTTTAAAACTCGATACTGAAACACAGGGCGAAAATTACTTGACTGCTTGCTGGCCAACAAGTAGCTTATGCACAAACAGATTATATAATGCAGGCAGGAATTAGGCTTTTCATTCACTACTGTATGGATTCTTTGTTTCGTGCAAATCACCTCAACATTGTGAAAGAATGGTGGAGCTATAACGTTAAACGTTGTTATATTTTCACAAGTAAGACATAGCCTCATAGCATTCAATTAATTAGCAGTTTCCTAAATATCCCCATAGGAGGTGAAACGGCCATACGGACTTAAATGACTTAACACAAAGATTGTTAAGGCGGAGCAAAACATTTTCCAACGCTAAAAGTAACTAACTTACTGCCGTAACGTTAAGCTTTTAAGGTCTTGTCAAAACTTTGGCAGTAACATGAGCAACATACTGAGTTCTTATAAGCCGATTTCAAAATGAGAAATAAGCCTTAGTTTGACAAGAAACTTACAAAGATAACAGACGAGTTCACATTATTAATTTGAAGAACAAGAGCATAACTTTACGATGAATAAAACGTCAAACATCCAAGGGAGATTCAAATGTACATCTGTGTGAGTGCACCGGCCTCGATATTCCGTCTTAAAACGAGTTTCCGCCACAAAGGTTCCGCAAACAAACGATTTCGTGTCTCACCAAAGAGGGCTCATACCTCTCTCTCTCACACACACACACACACAAACTCAAACAAGTACAGGCCTACACTGTCTCATGGACATTTTATGTCAAAAATCAAGGTCATTTTGACAACTAGCCACAGACCTAGTAGGAGAAAATTAGAAAGTGTCCTATTGGCTGACCTTCAATAACTTTGCTTGTGTAAAGATCTGGTTGTGCCCTTTTTTTAAATTCACTGTTTTTATTATCAAACAAAGCATTACAATGATATGAAAACAGCACTATAACATCAATACCAGCCCACGCCTTCCTCAGATATATCTCACAGTGGATCATGTCATGGCTAAAGAGAAAACAAAAACAAGCATGATGAACAGAAAATGAATAAACAAACAAATAATAGTCATCTTGACGACAAAGCATGTGATGTATCTCATATGGCTTGCAAGCAAGTCCCCGACTGTCCTTGCACTTCTTATTTGTATTGAAATGTTCAATGAAATTGTAGCATTATGACTCATTGCTGTAGGCCTATAAGGTTCCGTACATAATGTTCGGAAAGTAGACAACCTTTTCTTTTCTTTAAAAGGAAGTTTATGTGGAGGTAACCACCTCTGCACAATTTCTTTGTGACCGTAAACTGATGATTCACAGATTTACTCTAGTAAATCTGTGAATCATCATTAAACAACAACAGACTTGTTTGTAAGAGAAAAGCAGTTTCTCATAACTATGATGGTATTTATGCATGTTCTTTTTCACCCCTGTCCCCCAAACAAGTCGGCCACAAGTCTGCTGGAGCCAAGTTATTAACTGTTAAGAACTACAGTATGACTGTTGTAGCTGATAGTCTAGGTAACTGAGAGATTGTCTGGGTAAATTTTAAATCCGCACATTTATTTATAAGATCATTGAGACAAAGTACACACTTCACAACACAGCACAACACAGTAATGTTAACGCAGCAACACAGCAGTAACAGGCATCTTAGAGACAGGATGAGACACACTGTGACCTATGAAATTCTGTTTTTTTTTCTGTTTTGGAAAAAAATGTGAAAAGCCCTGAGTTTACTTTCTTTTCAAAAAGTGCAATGAGGATGTGGTGAGAGGCAAAGGTGCAGACATTTGCTGACCTAAACCTGATGTAAACATCAAAGACAAAAAGTGCATAACATTACATGCACCTGCACAGCATTTCCCTCGCAGTATACATATGCCACAAATGTACATGTAAGACTACACCTAATGTAACATTTACATACAACATATATACACATACATACAGTATGTGTCAATTTTTTTACATCATATTATATCAGGAAGGTTTGTCAGTTAAATTTCCTCACAATGCGCTTGGATAACTACAGCTCTGGAAAAAATTAAGAGACCACTGCACATTTTTCTGATGTCATCCTACGGTTGCTGAGTGACATTCCAATGAGTTGCAGTGGTCTCTTAATTTTGAATATAACTGTCAACTCATTCAAATGTCACTCAGCAACTGTAGGATGACATCAAAAAATGTGCAGTGGTCTCTTAATGGAGTACACTGCTGGCTTCTCAATGTGCAGTGGTCTCTTAATGGAGTACACTGCTGGCTTCTCAATGACGTATCTGTTGTGAGGACCGGTGCTGGGATGAAAGGTAAGGAGGGTGGGAGTGGTGATGGAGATGATGCTGAGGAAGAAGATGATCGTGATTATGATGAAGATGGTGAGTCTGACTTTGATGAGGAGGAGGATGATGATGATGATGAAGATGGTGATTCTGAGTTTGATGAGGAGGAGGAGGAGGAGGAGGAGGAGGATGATGATGGTAATGATGATGATTTGGAGGAGGAAGAGGAGGTGGAAGACGACGCTGATTATTTTGATGAAGGGCTTTGTGTTGACTACTTTCATGGGGATCATATTTGCCTTTTTTCTAAGGAAAGAGATGACTGGTTTCACTTACTCTGATCAATTCATTTCAAGAGAGTTTCAAACGAATTTCATTTCAGTTGGTTTCAAGTCAAAGCCTTCCCACCCCCACCAATAGTGGCAGCACTAAGTTCAGTCCTGAGATTAGCCTATAGACTTCACCGTTGGCATCTTTTCATTGGTTTGCCCTTTCTGAACAGCACTGTCGTCTCTAAGAATGGCCATTGCAAAACACATTGTGCTGCTAAACTTAGTCAATTGGATTCATTAAATTTGATTTAGCAAGAGTCAGAAGTTTAGCAAAGTGAGCTCTTTCACAATGAGATTCAGATTGGGGTAAAATGTTCTGTAAAACTTCTGAAAACCTGTTTCTAGGACCCAAAAGCTTAAGCTTTCTTTTGTTCGAGAGCCCTGAAAACAGTCCTTTGTGTTACAGCATTTTTCTTGTAATGCAACAAGAACCACAAACACATGGCTGAAATCTAAACATCCTGTGCCCTCTGCTCTGTTCTCTGAAGAACATCATTCACACAGACACACAGACACACAGACACACACACACACACACACACACACACACACACACACACACACACACACACACACACACACACACACACACACAACATCTGTGGTCTCTCACTGAGCGGCCATTCCCCTTTCTCTTTCTGTCTGTGTGCCTGTTCCCATTTTTATCCCAAGATGCTTTTTCCCCCTTTCTCAGGACATACCAGCAAACACCTCCATATCAGGGCCCCAGCAGAGATGAGGAACATGCCGGCACACACCACCCCACTCAGGCCGAGGAACAGCCGCTGCAGCTGATTGCCCGATGGCCTGGTGCAAAGCTCTTCAGGGTCGCGCTCTGCAGTAGAGAACATGAACAAAACAGGATGAGAATAATGTCCAGTGGCAGTGACCCAATCCAGATAGCGCACAAGGCTGCCCCGGATCAGGGCCTTATCTGGTGCGGATGTGGCATATGCTGCACTGCACCCGATATCCACAGTAGATTTCAACAGTGAGGCCACGGGTGAGGATTGCTGTATGTGTGCCAGTGTGCTTATTTGCAGATCAGGTTTTGCAGAGACTTCCTGAGTTGGCCTACATTCATTCTGCTCTACCTGTGCATACCTGTAATATCCTCCTTGGCCTTCATATATAAAATGGTTTGTTAGACAAATAATAACAGCTATAATAATAACAACTAATATTTTTCAAGTGTCATCTACTAAATGTGGCAAAACGTCTAGAAAACTATGAATTCCCTTGTAGTGTTCTGAAACTGAGCTATACACCAGCAAATAGAGAACGTCTTGTGCAGTTTTATGGCATAAAGTTTGTCCAGCCTTTACACAGAGAGGTGTAATATACACACTGAATGCTTATCTAACATAAAAGATGACTCTAAACAGCTGATGCCAAACCAGTGAGAAAAGGCATACTAGCTACAGAAATGTGTCTAGTTGTCGAGTAGTAGTATTAGTAATACACTATGACGATGATGACAAAGTTGTTGTCATAAAATGAAGGACATAAAAACACTTTCTGGCAGAGCGCTTATAGGCCTCAGTAAACATGACTTCTTAGTTCAAAGTGCTGTCCAGAGAGGAAATAGCTGAAGAAAGGTGTATTACTCATAGGCTGATGGCAGCTGGGATCTACCATGATGAAATGTGAATGACACAAAATGAAACACAGAACAGTGAAAGGCAGTAAACGAAACACAGAACAGCTGTAAACATTGGCTCGAATTCAAACAAACCTCAGAGACTAAACTGCAGCTGCAAGCACACATGCACATTACAGTTATGTATTCATTTAGCAGAGGCGTTTACCAAAATATTAATACTACATCTTAATACTACATCAATCAATACTATTACCAGAGGATGAGAGTGCAGGAGTTTGTAAGTACTTATCAAAGTCTAGTGGAAGGATGACACATGATTTTACAGAGGCTTATTTTGGTCAAAGGGGAAGTTTAACAAGACTGTAAGCTATATTTATATAAGACCGAGCATGGTTACATTCACTATGAATAATTCAGCAGAGCCTCACCCCGAACTATGATGAGCGTGTAGTTGCTGTCCAGACTACTTGTTTCCACTTCGTTCTCATTGAAGGTGACCCAACTGCAGTAGTAGCCGTTGGTGTCCTCCTCCCTCAGCAAAGACAGCTGGAAGGTGAACTCACAGCAGTCGCTGGATTTCTGAGTGACCGAGATTCTGCCTTCGAAGTCCCGATGTACCGTCTGAGTCTTGTCGACCATATGCTGGTAGAACACTACTTCATTTCCGCTGAAATACCGCTTCAGAGACAGTCCATGCAGCCCTCGACCAGGCTGAGGATGGACAGTGGTGGAACAGGAGATCTCTGCAGAGGCGTTGAGCTGCATGAGGGTGATGACCTTCGGCCTTTCAAACACCTTTAAAGATGGGCCTGGAGGAGAAACAAACAGTGTTTGGGGTGTTTTTTAGGCCTACATTGATTAAGCCTTGAATGGAGATTTCCATTGAAGAAAATCGTTCAGTGTAGGACTAGGCTTAATCCATGTGTGCGAAACTGACCCTATGTGTCCCCTAAAAGTCTGTATACTTACAACAAATGTTGTGAGGACCAGAGAAAATTGAGGCAGAGAGGGTTAATGTGATCAAGGATCTTTGATTGAGGTGTACGTGGTCTATTACTTGTGGCTGTATGTCTAAAACGGACACCCTGAATGCAGGGCCGGTTCTCCCTACATCTCCCTAAACGCACACTACGCACGCAAGCGTGACGCCCCTCAAGTAAATGAAGGCCCCCTCCACCGTCTCCCCTTTAGTCAAGCTAGTGACAGCCGAATTACGATTCAGGGCATGAAAAACAGAAGAAACTTCATGGGAACAGCAGTCGGGTAAACTTTAGGCCAACCAAAGAGGAAAGTGATCTGTCAGTCATTCCCAGTCACGGTACTTAGCAAAGTTGTGAAATATAATCGCATGTTTTTTCCTTGCATCAAAGCAAACAGCCCAGACCCTAAAACTGGGCATTTATAGCTGTGAAGGTCCTTAATGGGAAAAAACACTATATTTGGTAACGTCCGTAGACATCCAAAATGGGGTGGGATGATTGTATTGGGAGCACTGAGGTGTCAGATAATACATATAAAAAAATGGTTACATTTTGGCCCTCAGAGTTCAGGAGTGCCCCTTTGCCTAAAGGACCCAGGGGCCCAAGGGGTCAGGGGGCCCTGAAGCCCAAGCCTTTGCATGGAATCATTGCCTCAATATCAACAAATCAGGATGTAGGCTATGAATCTGATTGAATTTAGTATTGGCCATCCCCAAAATGCACCAGAATACAGGAAATCCCATCAAATAAATTAAAAATGTTCTGGGGAAGGACCCCCAACCCCCCCCCCCCCACATATGCGACAATAAGTGTCTTGGGCCAGGGGCCCGAAAGTTCATAATCTGCCCATGGCCCCATGGAGGTCTGAACCGGCACTGCCTGAATGAAAGAGTTGCCAAGTAAAATTAGTCAAAATTTGTCATTACCATGGGCTATATTTACTTTAACAATCTGGCTGATGTATCAGAGAGACCCCGTCCCTATAGGTTCCAGTCATCTGCTGAGGACCCGCTGCACTTGCTGCACTGTTGATAGTTACACCCATGCATGCATGCATTAATTTCCGTACAGACTGCGTACCAGCATCAGATGGTACACTGTACCAGCAATCAGCTGGGAAGACCAATTATGTCAGCACCAAATGAGATTGTCAAAACCAGTGCCTTCGTGTATCTAAGGTGGCCTTCATGACCTACAAATATATCCAGAACAGAAATTCTCAAGTAAAACATCACTGTTGTGCTGTCGCTTCTCTAATGTGAAGTACAGCAGGTGCAGTTAAGCAGGCATATTTTCACTACTGATGTGTAACCTCATTACAAAGATGTTTAAATGGGAGTTATATATCAGCCAAGCAGTGCACTTACTGCAGCCCTGGCAAATTATCTGGCAAAAATTATTATTATTATTAAAAATGTGATCAAATGTGAAGATTAACGAAGTACCATTACAGCAGACGCGATCAAAGGGCTCAGCACAACCACCATATCCAGCAGCATAGATGCGAAGGCGCCTCGACAGATCAGCTGATTTCCCTACTCACCGTTTGAAGCCGCCACCGCGATGAAGATGCAGAGGAGCGCCAAGGTGCTGAGGAGCTGCCCAGACATCCTGCCCTCCTGCCCTGCGCCTTTGTGTGCAGACTGTGCAGTGATGCTGCCTTTCTCACAGGCTTACAACGCAAATATCAGGATGTCAGCAGCGTTTGAAAGAGAACAGGAAGTGTTGTTGCTGTGTATATGCTCTGCTTATGCCGTGCGTTGTAGGCCTACGTCAGGCTAAGTCAGATCTCTCACAGAGATACAAATCAACAATGAAAGGACACTCAGGTTGCTCTTAAAAAAGCTCTTTTATTGATGTAGTTTACCCATATAAAACATTATAAACCATATAAAACATTACAAATGAATATAAAACATTTGATGTGGATAAGACAGCCGTTATGCATGGCGTGAGCACTTGTCACATACAGTGACTTTACTTGGTGTTCTCACAAATTAATACTAATAGTCCTTGCAAGCTGAAAATATATGGCAGTATACAGTAAGATGCTACCATCATATGAATGGTGAAGAATGAAATATATACAATTTCTTTCATCCATTAAGTGTCTATACAGCACGTTCACATGATAGTCATTCTGATTAGTGGTTTATATAATTCACAGTGATTTTCACATTCAGTGAATTTGCAGTTTGTCCTTTTAGCAGTAGTGCTTTGAAGCTGATGCTATTCTGAAGATACGATAAAGATGCAATATTGTTTCCAAATATTAATCAGCATTCTTTTCATCTATGGTATCTCTGCATTTCAATTGGATTTTACTTTTCACAGTCACAGTCATATTAGGAAACAACATCATCTTGTTTTTTTTTCTGCAGTGACATCACTATTGTAGGTTTGGCAAAAAAAAGAAAACATAAATAAACTGTATCTTGAGCATGACAAAACAGATTATATCACATAACTAGAAATGCAATTCCAAGGAATTACCAGTGCATGAAAAGTTGTGATGTAAAATATCATGTATAGTTAAAACAGATAATACAGAGATGGTTACTACGGTGATGCTAGGATAGACATGGTGGTTGCATAGCTTATTAAAAGTTGATAGTTTAAAAGTAGACTGTTTAAAAGCTGAATGTAGATAGTTTAAAAGTTGTTGATAGACAGTAGATAGTTTAAAAGTTGTTGATAGGCAGCTAGTTTAATAGATAGTTTAATGATAGTTTAATAGATAGTTTAAAAGTAGACTGTTTAAAAGTTGAAGGTAAATAGTTTAAAAGTTGTTGACAGACTGGAAGTTTAATGAATGTTGATATTCAAATAGTTTAATGGCTGTGTATAGGTAGATATTTGACGATAACTGAAAGTTGGAATGGCTCTAATGTTTGCTAGCAGTTATGCTAAGATTTTTAACTATGCTAACCATGTTACTTAGCTAATGTTTTATAGTAGTGTTAGCAATGCTAACATGCTAACCATGTTACTTAGCTAACTTAGCTAACGTTTTCTAGCAGTTTTGCTAAACATGCTAACTATGCTAGCAATGCTACTTAGCTAACTTAACTAATGTTTTCTAGCAGTTTTGCTAAACATGCTAACTATGCTAGCAATGTTACTTAGCTAACTTAACTAATGTTTTCTAGCAGTTTTGCTAAACATGCTAACTATG
Source organism: Alosa alosa (assembly GCF_017589495.1). Taxonomy (NCBI): domain Eukaryota; kingdom Metazoa; phylum Chordata; class Actinopteri; order Clupeiformes; family Clupeidae; genus Alosa; species Alosa alosa. Next base: position 33,797,365 of record NC_063194.1, read on the forward strand.
TTAGCAATGCTAACATGCTAACTATGTTAACCATGTGACTTAGCTAACCTAGCTTATCATTTTTAGTAGTTATGCTAGCTATGCTAACTAGCATGCTAACAATGTTAACATGCTAACTATACTAATTATGTGACTTAGCTAACCTAGCTAATAATTTTTAGTAGTTATGTTAACTATGCTAACTAGCATGCTAACAATGTTAACATTCTAACTATGCTAATTATGTGACTTAGCTAACCTAACTAATCATTTTTAGTAGGTATGCTAACTAGCATGCTAAAATGCTAACTATGCTAACCATGTTACTTAGCTAACTTAGCTAATAATTTTTAGCAGTTTTGCTTAAAATGCTAACTAGCATGCTAACATGCTAACCATGTTACTTAGCTAACTTAGCTAATCATTTTTAGCAGTTTTGCTAAAAATGCCAACTAGCATGCTAACAATGCTAACATGCTAACTATGCTAACTAGCTACAGTGGGTAGGAGTCATAGTCGATGACAAGTAACAGTTACAATGGCTGAACAGTTAAAAAGTTCAGTAGTTTAAAGGGTTAAATTGTTTAATAGTGAAATATTGTAGTGAGGACTTTTATTTTGAAACAGTTTTTGGCAGAGGAAGCAGTTGAACAGGATGTGTCGTCTTAATAGGGCCAGTTTGTATGCTTAAAGCCTGAGACTGGCAGTTGATCCAGGTGGCCTGAACACCTGCCATAGGATTCTAATTGCTTAACGGCCAGATATGATGTCTGTCGGCAATGTTAGGTCTATGGGGATTTTAAAAAGTTTTTTCTTTAATAGTTTAAAAGTATAAAAGTTTCAAAGTTGAAAAGTCATACCAACCCGATCTGTTTGAAGACCTACGTTACAAAGTTTGAATGAAGTTTCTAAGTTAAACTGTTCAAGAGAAATTGCGTACGGAAAAAGTGGTCAGCGGAATAATAATAAGAAGAAGAAGTAGAAGAAGTTGCCTAGGAAGAACAGGCACTGTAATTAATGTTCACCTACTACAATACAATGCTATTTCAACCTGAGTCCAGATACCAGCTGGAAGCCCTACAAAGAGTTATAGTGTTATAATGGATCTATAATGGATGGCCTGAACAAAAGCTCATCTGGTAGAGATAATGCTAACATGTTGCTATGCTAATAACAGCTGATAATCCATCAGACCAATAAGACCTGATTCAGCCTGGAATAAGTGCAAAACCTGGGGAACATGATCTGGTTCTAGAACATCTCCCCATTCCCCATGCCTTCTTTCACCATTGATTATAAATTATATATATATATTGTACATATTTACAGTGAATGCCTTTTACACTGAACACCAGCAGTTTGGCACTCGATAGAAGTAAGTATGTATTTCCACAACCATTCACATGGGCTACAGATCACATAGCTTACCCTGCGTGCTTATTAACAATTCAGCAGCAGTTCACTTAAAGTTAAACTAAAGCTTATACCATGCAAACACACACACACACATACACACACACACACACACATACACAAAAGACCCAAAACACATACATATTAACCCATTGGGCAGAAATGGCAAATTAAAACATATTTAGGAAAAGAATGGTGCTCGCCAGCAAGCCTCCTCTTGTTTCCCTCACAGTGCTGGAAATTAGTGTTTTAGTGTTGCGTGTGGCTTCACGCGGCAGCTTGTGTGTGCTGTGCTGCTTACACTTGATGGCAGTGTTCACTTTCACCCCGTCTGGAGTTGCACAGTGTCTGGATCTGGAATCAGCTGGAGGCTTCATCTGTGTCTGAGGCCACCACAGGTGTGTGAGTGTTCAATCAGTGGGTTCCTGACCCACTGAGAGTGGCTCACTGCTGTCATTACGCTCCACATCCGTGTCTGCTGATTGGGTCCACATCCTGGACCTCCATAAGCTTGAGTGCCTCCTGAGCCCCATTGAAAACATTAAGACTATGCCAACAATCAATGCTACAGTGAGGATTCCGATGGCCCACATAGCCCCTGTCTGAACTGGGGGATCATCAGTAGGAGTAAGTGCTGAAATGAGAGAACATGAACAAAAATCAGCATTCTTTACCCTCATTAGGGTATTTTGTGCTTGGGATTAAGCTGCACCTACTTAAACTCATTACATTTTATTTAGCCTAATGTATAAAGTTCTGAAATAATTCAGTGTATAGCCTCACATCATCAGCTGTCCTTGGATACGTTCTTTATCAAAGACACTTGATAAAAAGTGCATCCCATTCTTATGGTTATAACATAGTTACTAGGGCTGTCAAAATAACTGATTAATTTTGATTAATTAATTTGAGAAAAAATAACTGATTAAAAAAAATAACGCAGATTAATCGATTCCGTATGACCTTGACCCCGAGCCGTTGTAGTCAGTAACCTTTAGACTGTAAAATGAAGGAGAGAGAAGAAAATGTGCTGCCTGGATCATTGATTGGAACATTTACTTTTTAAAAAACAGCCTGATGGTGTTGATAAAAATAAAGATTTGATTAAAATAAAGTCCTCTGCAATGTCTGTAGCAAGGAATTTGCATATCACCGGAGTTTGTCAACTCTAAAGTCGCACAACAATGCAAACAAATAGTGTTGACATTGAGGGGAGTGTCAATTTATTTTCATTGTGTCCCCTAGGATAGGTTATATCTGTGGCCTGAAATGCGTTGCATGTGAAAAAAAAAAACTTCTTCCCGAAGCACTTTTGAATTCATTTCCTCAGGATATTAGGTCATATCGTAGATTATTATGGCCATTATTTGAACAGTGAAAAAAATAATAAAAGTTTTTGAACTTTCGAATGTCACTAATGCTGATTATTCAATGATTCATTTGAATTTAAATATTTAAAATACTTTCACAGCAAAAATTATATATGCGATTAATTTTAGATTAATTAATCACATATGTGAGTATGTAATTAATTTGATTATTTTTTTTAATCGATTGACAGCCCTAATAGTTACGCAGGATTTACATACAGCATAGTAAGATATCTATAAAGTGGTTTACTCACATTTCCCATCAATGTTTTCATCATGTTCACCTATGATGAAAAAAATGAATTACCAGGATTAATATTGTCAATGAAAATATATTGTTTTATATTTAATTTATTGATAGGCTACTGTTGTCTTGAACTATGTTAAATGTAAGATACCTGATAGTGCATCAACATGTGTAACGTTAAAGTATCCATTTGCTACACCGCAGTTTGTCATAACAGTGAAATACTGCCATCCTTCTTCAACCATGACATCAACAGTGAATGTGTCATTTCCAGAAACAATTGCAGCTGTATTATTCAGGAAGGCATCCATAACCATACAGTTGGAGGCTATCCTTGGGAAACCAACAGTGCAGCTAACTTTCAAAATGTTCCAGTCTGCAATGCAGTTCAGTTGAATTACTGAAAGAAAAGAAGGAGAGGGTTAATCTTTGTGTCTGACATATACAATTCAAAACATGACATATGCTTTACAATTAGCTTAGTACAAACAAGTTAATTATTAATCATTTTTACATATTTCCTTTCATTCTTTTCTGTGTAGTAGTTTGAGATAATATATGTTATGTTTAAAACTATCGTTAAAAGGCCTAATAGTATAGTAGTAGTAGCAGTAGTAGTTAAGAGTAGCAGTAGTAGTTGTAGCAGTAGTAGTTAAGAGTAGCAGCAGTAGTTGTAGCAGTAGTAGTACCAGTAGTAGTTAAGAGTAGCAGTAGTTGTTGTAGCAGTAGTAGTTGTAGCAGTAGTAGTTGTAGCAGTAGTAGTTAAGACTAGCAGTAGTAGTTAAGAGTAGCAGTAGTTGTAGCAGTAGTAGTTGTAGCAGTAGTAGTTAAGAGTAGCATTAGTAGTAGCAGTAGTAGTTGTAGCAGTAGTAGTTAAGAGTAGCAGTAGTTGTAGCAGTAGTAGTTGTAGCAGTAGTAGTAGCAGTAGTAGTTAAGAGTAGCATTAGTAGTAGCAGTAGTAGTTGTAGCAGTAGTAGTTAAGAGTAGCAGTAGTAGTTGTAGCAGTAGAAGTTGTAGCAGTAGTAGTTAAGAGTAACAGTAGTAGTTAAGAGTAGCAGTGGTAGTTAAGAGTAGCAGTAGTAGTTGTAGCAGTAGTAGTTGTAGCAGTAGTAGTTGTAGCAGTAGTAGTTAAGAGTAGCAGTAGTAGTTGTAGCAGTAGTAGTTAAGAGTAGCAGTAGTAGTTAAGAGTAGCAGTAGTAGTTGTAGCAGTAGTAGTTAAGAGTAGCAGTAGTAGTTGTGGCAGTAGTAGTTGTAGCAGTAGTAGTTGTAGCAATAGTAGTAGTAGTAGCAGCAGTAGTAGTAGTAGTAGTAGTTGTAGCAGTAGTAGTTGTAGCAGTAGTAGTTAAGAGTAGCAGTAGTAGTTAAGAGTAGCAGTAGTAGTTGTAGCAGTAGTAGTTGTAGCAGTAGTAGTAGTAGTAGCAGCAGCAGTAGTAGTAGTAGTAGTTGTAGCAGTAGTAGTTGTAGCAGTAGTAGTTAAGAGTAGCAGTAGTTGTAGCAGTAGTAGTTGCAGCAGTAGTAGTTAAGAGTAGCATTAGTAGTAGCAGTAGTAGTTGTAGCAGTAGTAGTTAAGAGTAGCAGTAGTTGTAGCAGTAGTAGTTAAGAGTAGCATTAGTAGTAGCAGTAGTAGTTGTAGCAGTAGTAGTTAAGAGTAGCAGTAGTAGTTGTAGCAGTAGTAGTTGTAGCAGTAGTAGTTAAGAGTAGCAGTAGTAGTTAAGAGTAGCAGTAGTAGTTGTAGCAGTAGTAGTTAAGAGTAGCAGTAGTAGTTGTGGCAGTAGTAGTTGTAGCAGTAGTAATTGTAGCAATAGTAGTAGTAGTAGCAGCAGTAGTTGTAGCAGTAGTAGTTGTAGCAGTAGTAGTTGTAGCAGTAGTAGTTAAGAGTAGCAGTAGTAGTTAAGAGTAGCAGTAGTAGTTGTAGCAGTAGTAGTTAATAGTAGCAGTAGTAGTTGTAGCAGTAGTAGTAGCAGCAGTAGTAGTAGTAGTAGTAGTTGTAGCAGTAGTAGTTGTAGCAGTAGTAGTTAAGAGTAGCAGTAGTAGTTGTAATTGACCATAGTTTGAGACTTTTATTTTGAAATTACACAGGACAGGGGTAAGGAGATTCAGCGCGCGGCAAGCTTTGTTAGACAAGTCAGACATTTTTTCTCTCTTAGTGAACATACACCACATACACATACAGGATTGTTTTACTTGAAGATTTATGTGTACATCACCGTTACGGATTACATTTTAGCATATTATGTTCGTGTTAAGTCTGTTTTGTGAACTACCTGCAAGGAGCTAATGGACAGCTAAATGAACTGCTAGTTTGCACCCTTGGAAAGTGGAGCTATATGAAATCTTTAAGTATAATGTTCAGTTATCCAAGTGAACCTTGTAACGTAAAGTGTTAAATGATATTTGCAGTTTTTTTTGAGTTATGAGTTGTCCACACGGGTGAATTTAATGTGAAAGTTGGCTTTATTGTAGCCTATTGCATTTACACGCATATTCTTCATTTATCATTTTGAGTATCCAGTTAATAATTGCATAAAACTATGCACTCTGTTTGTGTATTTGTATTTACTTGCTCTTGTGTGTATCATACTTTTAGTTTCACGGTGCTGGAAGAGCGACAATAAATGTCATTGCACCCGTTTTCGCGGACTCCTCTTCATTTCGGGTTCGAGGGCTGCTACAGTGAAACTCGTCACTACGCTGAGTCATCTACCATGCTCTGCCAGGATCAGCTTGCAAGACGTCAAAATGTCCATGGTCTACAGATAAGTCCACAATCAGAGACCGACAGAGTACAGGTTAAATTTAAGTGATCGTCAACATTGGACATTTTGATACATTGAACATGGTTTATGGAAATTGTGTATTAGCCTAGGCCTACAAGGTGATTGAGTAATTTCACGTACATTTTGTGACCTGAAAGATGAAAATAGACACTCCAAATAAGCAAGAAAAACGAAGGTGAATGCATTTCACTGTTTATTGTGTTAACCTGATTGAGTTTAAAAGAAGTGTATTGCTTGATTGTACATCATCAGTAATACTGTCTGATATAGTTTTGTTGTTCTTTTGCTTATCTTAGCATATCCTTGATGGGTAAATGTCTGAAGTGAGTGGTTATATAGTTTAAGATTTAGTTAAAGTCATAGATTTGAGTACAGACATACTACACTTACAAGCTTGTAACATAAACAGACACATAGATAAACAAGATGTCAGAACCCTCTGAAGAAGTAGACAAGATATTAGAACCCACTGAAGAAGCAGACAAGTCACACGCAGGTCAGGTCTAGCTCTCGTGGCGCTAATCTAACAGAAAAAGGGCCAAGAATTACATGAACAAGAAGCAAAGAAAAAATGAGAAAGCATTCAACAAGACTTATGAGGTGTGGCGACAGACAGCAAGGGAAATAAGAACACAGCTAAAGTTGTGCTGCTCAGATGAAGAGCTTAGATCATGTAAAGTCAACATTGAATCTAAGCTCAACACAGTTGCTCAACATTATCAAGCTATGCAGAGAAACCATAGTACTACTTCAGACATTGTAAAGTCGAATGGATGCATGTGGCACTATAACAGCAGAGATCTGTGAACTAGCCACCAGACGACTAAAAAATATTCATGAAGTTTTTAACGGTCAACTTGAAAAGGAAAGAGTGAGGATGACTTTAAATAAGCATGAGTACTTCGGTCTTCGGTAAAACAAACACTGAAACTGTGTTCTCTGGAGTCACCTGAAGAATTTGATAAGATCTCTAATGCCAACTCCGCGGCATCTAGCAAACGATGCTGAGGCTGAGCTTGCTGCCAGGTTAGAACAAGCAAAGTCCATGCAGGAACTACATGCTCAACAGTCAAGGCTTGATGAACTTGAGAGTGAATGGAAAGCCATGGAGGCTGAAATTAAATTAAAAATAGGGAGAGAGAAAATAAAGTTACAACAACTACAAGCAGAGAGTGATGTAAAGGTAGCAGCAGCATGCGTGAAAGCTTACAATGACTGCGATAGCCTCATTCATGGTGGTGAAGAAACACACATCCAGATCCCACCAGACCACCAAATCACTGTCAAAACATTAAATGTACAAGCCACACCGTTCCAGCCTCATCAAACATCACAAGGAGCGTCGTCAAATCAGTCAGAAGTCAATCTAGCTCGAGAAATTGCTAGTTCATTCACTCTAAGTCGTCTACCTGTCCCAGAACCTACAACATTCACTGGTGACCCCTTGAAGTTTATCGAGTGGCAATTATCCTTCAACGCATTAATTGATCAGAAGCCCCTTCCAGTCGCTGAAAAAATGCTCTATTTAAAGAGTTATCTTGCAGGAGAAGCACGCAAAGGCTGTGGAGGGATTTTTTTTATCGGCACGCAGATGATGCATATCAGGGTGCTTGGGCAGTCCTTCAAGATAGGTATGGGAATCCATTCATTGTTCAAAAGGCCTTTAGAGATAAGCTTGCAAAGTGGCCGAAGATTTCTGCAAATGACCCAATTGCACTTAGAGACTTCGCTGATTTTCTTAAAGGATGTGCTGAGGCCATTCCCCATGTTAAGGGACTGAGCATTCTCGATGACTGTGAGGAGAATCACAAACTTCTTAAAAGGCTTCCCGAGTGGTTGGTCCGTAGGTGGAGTCGTATTGTCGTGGAAGAATTAGATCAAAGTGGAAATTATCCCAGCTTTGCGCGCTTTACAGAGTTCCTGGCAAGGGAAGCCAGAATTGCATGCAACCCCATTGCTTCACCACTTCTGCTGAACATTAAAACAACAGAAGAGAGGGTTCCACAGCGAGCCAAAGCCCTAAACACAGTCACTCAAACGAAAGACTCTCCCACTGAGACAGTAGAACAGTCAAGGGCATGGCTGCCTTGCTTATGTTGTCGGGATGAAACTCATGGTATTTTTAAATGTCCAACTTTTGCTGCAAAATCCATAGATGATAAAAGGGCTTTCATTTATGAACATCATCTTTGCTTCGGTTGCCTAAGAAAGGGACACGTTACCAAAGAGTGTAAAAGGCGGCACACCTGCAGCACATGTGGTCGACGTCATCCTACATGCCTGCACATAGAAGGAAATATAAACTCAAATGAAAAAGCTACAAAGGACTCTGGAGCTGTAGGAGAACATAGGAATGAAGGAACCCACAAGGTTACATCATTTGCTTTGACACAACATGCCTCAGCCACCTCCAGCATTGTCCCAGTTCTTGTGTCTTCGACGACAGCACCAGAAAAGGAAATTCTCACTTATGCATTGCTTGACACACAGAGTGACTCTACTTTCATATTGGAGGATCTAGCTGCAAGACTCAGTGTGACCACGTTTTCAGTACAACTCAAGTTAAGCACCATGACCGCTGCCAATACAGTAATAGCAAGTAAGACTGTCAGTGGTCTACAGGTTAGAGGACTGAACTTCCGAAACATACATCACAGTAAAACAGGCCTATACTTTCGAGACTTCATTTCCAGTCGATAAGTCACACATTCCCACTAAGGGCACAGCACTCCAGTGGCCTCATTTGAACCACTTAAGAAACAAGATGCCACCATTGCAAGACTGTGAGGTGGGACTACTGATTGGTTACGATTGTCCGTCAGCACTGGCCCCCCTAGAGGTCATCTCAGGTAGTGAAAATGAGCCCTTTGCACAAAGGACTGCATTAGGCTGGAGTATCATAGGGTCAGCCAATCCCCACATGGACAGGCAGGGAAATCAAAGCTTTGTTCATCGAATCTCTGTGAAAGAAATCCCAGTGCCATCTGCTCCAGATGTGTTAAAGATTTTAGAATCGGACTTCAGCGAAAAAGACCTATGAGGATAAATACGTCTCAGGATGATGTTCGATCATTCAGTTTCTGAGTGACAACATTAAGCAAAAGGACAATGGACATTCACGAAATGCCACTTCCCTTTAAAGGCACTGGTTTACCAGTTCTTCCAAAAAACAAGAAGCTGGCCACTGTTAGGCTGCAACACCTGAAGAAAAGGTTGAAGTCAAACAAACAGTATTATGACCACTACATGGCCTTCATGAAAGACATCATAGACAGAGGTGATCTTGGAACCAGCCCCAGCAGCTTCTGAGAGCGAGACTGTGTGGTACATTCCACATCATGGGGTATACCACCCCAGAAAGCCAGATACACTTAGAGTTGTTTTTGATTGCTCTGCCAAGTTTAATGGGATGTCTTTGAATGACACACTACTAACTGGCCCTGATTTGATCAACTCTTTGGTGGGAGTTCTTCTACGGTTTAGAAGAGAAGCTGTTGCTGTGATCTGCGACATTGAAAAAATGTTTCATCAGTTCTCCGTTTTACCCGAATGCCGTAATTACCTGAAGTTCCTTTGGTGGGAGGGAGGTCAGTTGGAAGCAGAACCTCAAGAATATAGAATGACAGTCCATCTCTTCGGCGCTGCCTCCTCCCCAGGATGTGCCAATTTTGGACTCCGGTACCTGGCACAACAACATAAGACTGACCATCCCCTAGCATCAGCCTTTGTAGAGAATAATTTCTACGTGGACGATGGGTTAATCAGTGTTCCAACGGAGGAAGGGGCTAAGGAGCTAATCATCAGAGCACAGGAACTTTGCAAAAGTGCAGGCTTGCGCTTGCATAAGTTTAACTCAAACCGAAGAGAGGTCCTTACCTGCGTAGCTCCATCAGAAAAGAGCAGCAACTACTGACCCTCTCAATCTCAATCCAGACACCTTACCAGAAGGACACATACTTGGCATTCAGTGGTCCATGGAAACTGACACCTTTTCTTTCAATATTGATGCCAAAGACCGCCCTCCAACTCGTCGTGGTATCCTGTCAGCTGTCGCCTCCCTCTATGATCCACTTGGGTTCGTGGCTCCATTCACCCTGAGAGGGAAATGTATCCTGCAAGAGCTGTGTCACCGAGGTGTTGGATGGGATGATCCCATTCCTGTAAGCCTTCAGTCACGGTGGGAGGAGTGGAAGGATGGTCTCAGAAGGTTAAAGGAGATCACTATACCCCGATGTAATGTTCCTCACAACCTCGGTAACATTGTCAGGATTGAACTACACCACTTTGCGGATGCCAGCAGTACAGGATATGGAGCGTGTTCCTACCTAAGGTACAGAAACAACAAAGGTGAGATCCATTGCAGTCTCGTAATGGCAAAGTCAGAGTAGCTCCATCAAAGATCTTAAGTATCCCGAGATGGAACTCTCAGCTGCTGTCACCGCAGCCAGAATGAGCGTCATGTTAAAGACAGAACTTCAGATGAAAATTGATGAAGAATTTTTTTGGACTGACTCTCAGGTGGTGCTAGCATACATCTGCAATGAAGCACGAAGGTTCCACATGTTTGTGGCCAACCGTATCCAACTGATAAGAGGAAGTACAGATCCCAACCAATGGCACTATGTTGACACAACACAAAACCCGGCTGACCACGCTTCGAGAGGCATTAACGCAGAAGAAATCTCCTCATCTAATTGGTTATCCGGGCCTAGATTTCTGTGGGAACAAGAAGTGCTCTTGCCACCTAAACCCTCGACTGAATTGCTTGTCGGAGATCCAGAAGTCAAGGCAGCTCGAATATTTGCAACCCAAGTCAGTGAAACGAGTGATATCCTAAGCCGCTTGAACCGGTTTTCCTCCTGGACAAAGCTTGTGAAGGTGGTTGCAAGAATCAAGAGAGTTGGATCTAAGAAAACCTCACAACATGTTGAATGTGTGTCCATTGGCTTAACGTAAAGAGAGCTGCTGAGGTTGTGATTAAGCTGGTCCAACAACAAGCCTTCTCTGAAGAGATAAAGGTACTTCAAACAAGTCACAAGGGCAAGTGTGTCTCCCAAGTTCAAGTCCCCTTTTTTGCCTGGACCCCATGCTAGATGAAGGACTGCTTCGTGTTGGTGGGAGACTGAAAGAGTCAGCCCTCAGTGAAGAACTAAAGCACCCCATTATCCTCCCAAGGGACAGCCACATCACTGAGTTGGTTATAGCTCATTACCATGCCCAGATCTGTCATCAGGGACGAAATCAAACATTGATGGAGCTACGAGCCAATGGTTTTGGATCCATGGTGGGAGTAAGACTATTGCCAAGTTTGTTCACAGATGTATAAAATGCCGAAAGCTTAGGCGACCTACAGAGGAGCAAAAAATGTCCGACCTTCCAAAGGAACGCTGCCAAGCTTCAGACCCCTTTACATTCTGTGGGATGGACTGCTTGGTCCATTTGTTGTTAAGAAAGGTCAGAAAAGATTACAAGCGATATGGGCTTATCTTCACATGTTTGTATTCACGAGCAGTCCACATTGAAATGCTTGAAGATATGTCTCACGGACTGTCTTATCAATGCCATAAGATGCTTTGTCAGTCTGAGAGGAGCAGTCAGTCAACTCCGCTGTGACCAGGGCACAAATTTCGTCGGAGCTAGAAATGAGCTCAAGGAAGCCCTTAAGCAATGTGATACAAAGGCACTGGAAGCCTTCCTGGCAGACAAACAATGTGAGTTCATCTTCAATGCTCCTTCCGCCAGTCATGCAGGAGGCATCTGGGAGCGACAAATTCAACCATTGGAATGTGTTGAATGCTACTGTTGCGCAGTGTCCAGGTAGACTAGATGACTCTTCTCTCAGAACACTATTCTATGAAGCAATGGCCATTGTCAACAGTCGTCCATTAAACGTGGAAGGAATCAATGACCCTCACTCATTAGAGCCCTTAACTCCAAATCACCTCGTCTTGATGAAATCCAAAGTCAAGCCTTGCCACCGCCTGGGAAGTTTGTCAGGGAGGATTTGTATGCTGTAAAAAAGGTGGCAGGGGTACAATACCTTGTTGAGCAGTTCTGGAGCAGGTGGAAAAGAGAATACCTCCTGAATATTTCCATAAGACAAAAGTGGCACTTACCTCGGCGAAATCTAAAGGTAAATGACCTTGTCATCATCAAGGATGACCTGCTCGCATAAGGAATGAGTGGCGTCTTGGGCCAGTGATTGGCGTCACAGAAGGAAGTGATGGGTTAGTTAAGTTCGTGTAAAGGTACTAGTAGGAGAGATCGAATCTGACAGGAAAGGGACACTACACTTTTAAAACTTCAATTATAGAAAGACCTATCAAAAATTAGTCTTGCTACTGGAAGCTCAGTAAATGATTTCCAACACAAGCCACTTACCTCAGACATGTTTAGGTCACATGTGGAATGTTTTTTTTGTTTTGTTGTTGTTGTGTGTGTGTGTACTAATGTGGCCTAGAAATCATGACTGATTCATTGTTCATTTTCATGTTTGTACCTCATTCATCATAACATGATTTGGTGGGAGTGTAATTGACCATAGTTTGAGACTTTTATTTTGAAATTACACAGGACAGGGGTAAGGGAGATTCAGCGCCAGCGGGCAAGCTTTGTTAGACAAGTCAGACATTTTTTCTCTCTTTGCGTGAACATACACCACATACGCATCACAGGAACACCTTTTCTCATTGTTTTACTTGAAGATTTATGTGTACATCACCGTTCACGGATTACATTTTAGCATATTATGTTAGTGTTAAGTCTGTTTTGTGAACTACCTGCAAGGAGCTAATGGACAGCTAAATGAACTGCTAGTTTGCACCCTTGGAAAGTGGAGCGAGGTATGAAATCTTTAAATTATAATGTTCAGTTATCCAAGTGAACCTTGTAACGTAAAGTGTTAAATGATATTTGCAGTGTTTTCTTGAGTTATGAGTTGTCCACACGGGTGAATTTAATTGAAAGTTGGCTTTATTGTAGCCTATTGCATTTACACGAGCATATTCTTCATTTATCATTTTGAGTATCCAGTTAATAATTGCATAAAACTATGCACTCTGTTTGTGTATTTTTATTTACTTGCTCTTGTGTGTATCATACTTTAGTTTCACGGTGCTGGAAGAGCGACAATAAATGTCATTGCACCCGTTTTCGTGACTCCTCTTCATTTCGGTTCCGAGGGCTGCTACAGTAGTTGTAGCAGTAGTAATTGTAGCAGTAGTAGTTGTAGCAGTAGTAGTAGTAGTCGTAGCAGTAGTAGTAGTAGTAGTTGTTGTAGCAGTAGTAGTTAAGAGCAGTAGTAGTTGTAGCAGTAGTAGTTAAGAGTAGCAGTAGTAGTAGTAGCAGTAGTAGTTAAGAGTAGCAGTAGTAGTAGCAGTAGTAGTTAAGAGTAGCAGCAGTTGTAGTCATAGTAGCATTTGTTACATACCAGGATCTGCGGTCCTACACTGACCCAGCACCCATAAAAGTGATGTCATGATGCAAACTGGGAGTTTCATTATGGCAGCAGACGCAGGCATCCAGCTTGGGCAGACAAGAGACCTGCAGGGGAGAGAAGCAGGCAGAAGCTTCAGTGACACAGCAGCCATGTATGAGACACCTGCTGTTTATCCCAACTTCTGAACTTTAACACAGCAGTCATTTATGAGACACCTGCTATTAACTTCTCAACTGGACTTCATCTTCAGGGGGACTTTTGACCTTTCAAACCAATGACTGTAAAAAATCATGTTTTATAAGATACAATAAGATAAGATAAACCTTTATTATCTCCAGATGGAGAAGTTTGTTTTGGGCAGTCGAGAGATAGAACTATATTGAATGCACATACGAATGTGCACATTTACACATAACCACACATACACAAATAAACATGTAAACATAAAAGTCATGACTATCCTACCCCGACCCTCTCACCCCACCCTACCCCACCCCCTATCGTAGTCCACATCCCACTCATATTTTTTGATCTCTCTCTCTCACAGACACACACACGTACACGCACACACACACACAACCATAACAATCACTGCTTCAAAGATTTTATACAGTACGTCCTAGACCACTCACATCTCGGTTTAACTACATTTCAGTAAACTTCTATATATATGGAGGCCTAAGCTTAGAATAAGGGGGGTAATATACAGTATCACTAATTACATTCCACCCAATATGACCTTAAACCAGCTAAATAATGCAGGTGAGGTTTGCCGATAAGGACAAACATTTTGCAGAACATCTACCTCTGCACCGCATGAGTGACACCACCTATTACACACTCTCTTTTTTCAACCTAAACATATTATGTTGGCTTTGCACAACACAGGCATCACAAAGAATCTGTCAAAATTTTAATTTGAATAATGTTGTTTTTTTAAGGCAGGTAAGGTAACGTATAGGTTAATATAAACCCACAGTAACACGTTCAGTACGTTAATAAACCCGCATTATTGCTCTTCAATTCAACACATTCACTTTACACTTAACTTATTTTCACTCTTTATTTTAACATTTCTTACTTCAATTAGTGCTGACATGCTATACGTCTCTGCCTCTTTTCAGAGCCGTATTTCAAATTAACAGCGCCCTCTGCTGTCTAAAACTAGCAGTGGTTTCTGGCAGCATGAAAAATTAACTAACTCTAGCCTACTATGCAGTCTGCCCCCAACGAATCGCTACGCTTGAAACATAGAACGCCATCGCTTGATGCAATAGCTATGTCTAGGATAATGTTAGGCTTGCACAAACTTTTGATATTTTAAAATAAAACAATATCTATCTTGCTTCAACTATAGCCTAAAGGCTAAGCATGAAATTGTGTCATCCTTGACTTACCAAAAGTTGGCTATCCTACTGCCAAACAATCCGTTGAAAACAGTGAAGTTTAGAGTGTTCAGCTTCGCTTTCTATGGAGAGGTGGCTAACCCTTTGCATATTCCCTGTCAACTGCAGAGCCCTCAGCACTATGTGTTTCTTATAAACCTGGCTCTCTCTCTCTGGAAAGCCCCAGCGAAAGTGAAAGCATGAAGGCTGGGCTGTTGCCCGCATAGACGCTGTTCCCAAACTTTCTAGTATGCATGTCAGTCTCCCCTTTGACAATGAGCTCAAATGAGACAATGATCAATTCATGGTCATCTACAGCATGAGAGCATGTCAGTCTTCGCTACTTTGATATTTGGGGTGGAAAATAAAAATAGCTCATTGTCAAAGGGGAGACTGACATGCTCTCATGCTCTCAATCAAACCAATCGTTTCAACTATTTGAGATTTTCAGCAAAGTTTCACTTCTAGTGCCACCTTGGTCAATAAAAGACATAAAGGCCTATCAATACGCCTAATGATCTGCCACATGCCATCATTACCCTAACCCTAGCCTTCATTTAATTGTGGTAGCTTGTCACCTAAGAGCTCCCTAGTTTACTAATAAACCCTGCATATGTTATCTTGTTATAATTGTATTAGCCTAGTGTCTTACTGTGTCCCATATTAGATTGGCTACTGTCACATTACACTTAATTAATGTGTTAATTAATAATTTCATGCACTTAAAATGTCCAATATTTATTTTTTTCTATTTATTTTGCTTTGTTTTACATGTAGAACAGCCAGTGACTGGAACTGGGAGAGATGGAAAGAACGCACCCAGGAGTCTGAACTAGAAGCCCGACTTTATCCCACAAAGAGCACATGGTCCAGTCTGGAAGCATGAGAGTAAGCATTTGCAGGGAGAAACACACTAAAATATTTCGCATGTGCAAGCAATGCTGCGCTCCCCGATACCTTCTAGCCATAGTGTATATCCTAAGCGATAGATGCAGAATATTGGGTCTGAAAATGTCCACAAGAATCGATAGAAATGGGTCTTCTATATCAGAACCCCTGACATACAATCCAAATAGAAACAAGACACTTCAGATTGTTACCTTTCATTTGACACAGGATTATGCTTCTACACTAAGGGCTAGGTTCATATACAGTACACCTTTGTATTGTCAGTAGGCTAAGCATTTCCAAACGTTTCTATGGGGAGTCTCTATAGGGCATTGAGCTGAACACATGGACATACCTTTACAAATAACTGTGTAAACTACTCATCATTTCTTCTATATTGATCTATACACACAGCTTCACAAGACCTGGTGCTAGGGCTCAGTTCAGTTTCTCAAGTGACTTAGAGGGATGAAATGTGGTCATAGATGTTTGTAATCCGGTAGAAAGAACAAAAAACAATATTCTATAGCTTTTCAGTTTACAGTTTTTCTCGATTGCTTAAAGAAACTGGGGATCCATTTGGTCTTCATGAACACCTTCTTTGCAGCAGAAGTCATCTTACAAACGTGTTTTCTTTGGATTCACACATTCCTCACACCCTTTTGCAAAACAGTTACAGATGTCATTAAGACCCCAAACTCCAGGGGCGTAGATTTGCGTGGGGACCGAATTACAGATCTTGTAATGTGCAGTAGCCTATAAGGGTAGCCTAAATCGCGCTGATTTGAAGTTACCTATAATAGCCTAAATACCAGTGAGCCGCAGTCTCCTGCGCAGCATGCAGCGCTTCAGCTTTACTTCACTACAAGCATGAAGTGCGTCCAAATTCACCCATTCTTGTCTGTTGAACTCCTCGAGAAGTAGGCTACTCATCACACATGTGTCACATGAAAGAGCCTTTTCTCAGCTTTTAAACGGTGCGAGCTAGCCACAGTTTGCTGTGATAAACAGTTCGCGAGAAAAATAACTTCAAGAGATGTAATAATTATTCTCTGCGCCCATCTCCACATCCATTCGTCTCGGTGGAATATCATAGGCCTACACACTCTTCACGCAACACATGACAAACCATATATCAGAATAAACAGCAGACCTTACCGAACACAAAGGTGTAATGCATTCCCGTGTATAGTTAGCTGTTCCAGAATAATCCGGTTTTGAAATAAATTATAACAAAATTCAACATGGTCTTTCGGCTGCATTTCTTAAAACTGAGCTGTGCTTACATCGCCTAGATATCTGTAAATATTAGAATCAGAGATTAGGCCTATACAGGCAGCTCACGGTTAAGAGTTTGTCAATGTAGCCTGATTTCTTTTCACAACATGCTAAGCATGCATGTATTTAAGTTTATTAAAACTGGCCTGTGCTTAAATGGGCATGATTTCATTACAGACCAAATAGAAAATAAATGTTAAATATAGCCTACATATCTGTAGCCTACATATTAAAATCAGATTATGTGCTACACAGTGTAGTTAGATCAAGTTGGACAGTAGCACATTTTAATCATGGATAGTAGTTGGACAGTAGCACATTTTAATCATTTTATATATCTATAGTGTAAAGGGGTTAGTGGGTAGTGTCCCCACCAAAGCTCAGACCAAACCTACGCAAAACAAAAGGAAAACATCTATTCACGGGTGGTAGAGTTTCCTTGCATAAGTCTGAATCTCTGATACACACTCCTTTGCACAATTGTTCAACCAGCAATCATTCATTATCCATAAGAGATACCATGTCTGTTCTGTGTTGCTATTTGCAATATAAGGCATATTTAGAGAAAGTACTGCCTATTTGGTGAAGAGAACTGTATCAAAGGTGTTTACTATTGGTCTATTTCAATGAAAAATGAAAGTCTATAGTATAGTATAAGTATATACACTCTTTTGATCCCGTGAGGGAAATTTGGTCTCTGCATTTATTCCAATCTGTGAATTAGTGAATACACACTCAGCAGCACACAGTGAACAGAAGCACACACTAATCCCGGCGCAGTGAGCTGCCTGCTACAGCGGCGCTCGGGGAGCAGTGATGGTTAGGTGCCTTGCTCAACGGCACTTCAGCCATTCCTACTGGTCGGGGTTCGAACTGGCAACCCTCCGGTTACAAGTGCGAAGCCCTAACCAGTAGGCCACGGCTGCCCCAAGTTGTTGTTCAATGAAATTTGTGTCGTCTTACACACCAATGACAGTTACATCTTGAGAAGAGTGAATACAATTCATTTTTATTTCAATACATTTAGTCTTTTCACGGTTTTTCTGATATAATAAAAATTAGAAAGAAATGGAACAGAAGTAGTGTGTCTGATAGTGTCACGTTTGCAAGGGCTTGACCCAAACGTAGGGCAAAGTACGGCAAGGCACTCTTCAGAGTTGCAAGAATCTTTATTTTAAACATAGACTAATAACCGACGAAGACTGAGGGGAGACAGAGGGTTTAAATACACAGGGGTAACAGGGCACAGGTGGACAAGGAACAAGGTAACAAGACAGGTGGAAACCATAATTAACAGACTAACGCGGATCAGGTGAGGGGCGGAGACACGGGCACAGGGAACAGAAACTCATGGCAAAACAAACAAAGAAACACATGGAACAGGACACAGGAAGTAAACAAGAGATGAAGACAGTCCCTGTGGAACTGCACTGTGACTGCGCAGCCTAACGTGTTGCTGCTTCACATCAAGCCTGATATACTTGAAATTACTGCATACTGCATATCAATGTAAATATACAGGTCACACAAGCACAAGTTTAAACTTCATGTAACTGTTAAGACTATATAAATATATAACACAACTACCTCTATTTTTTTTATATATATGTCCTATATTTCTATTTTGATACATACATGTTCTATATTTCAGTCTTGCACTTTAATTTAATGTTTATTGTCTATGGCTATGTCTATAGTATGTCTATGTCTGTATTTAAAGCATGTCTATGTCTGCATGGGAAAGTAAGAAACGAAATTTCAATTCTTTGTATGACCAGTGCATGTAAAGAAATTGACAATAAAAGCCGACTTGACTTGACTTGACTTGATGAAGGAAAACACTAAACAGGGAAAACAAAACACGACAGGACCCTTACAGTCAGTGTGTAATGATTGATTGAAAGCGAATAGTGATTTGACTACAATTAGTGATTTGACTACAAGTTGTGTTGTTTGAAGGCAAAATTGGCTTTTGCTGTGTGTTTTAAATGTTTTGAGAGAGTTAGTCTTTTGCAAGCAAAATGTGTCATTTTGGCCAGAGTAATTCTGTTTAGACCTGTGTGTTAACTGTTTTGACAACGTAATGTCAGCAATATTGCACTCTATTTTTCAGCGTGTTATATATCTTATCGAATATCTGGCCGAAAGTAGAGACAAATGTGATTGTGTAAAGCGCAAAGTCTTTCAAATGCCTCCTCACTGTCTCAGATCCGGCAATTGGCTGTCATGGTTAAACTGTGCTTCAGTATCGATGGATGAAAGCTCTGGTAGTCCAGAAAAGCGCCGTCCTTAGTCCTTAGCCGAAATTCCAGCGTGCAAAAAGTGTTACTTTTTAATGAACGCATCTAAGAATGCCATGACTTGTGTCATGCCATGACTTGTGCCATGTCTGGAATCAGCTGGAGGCTTCATCTGTGTCTGGATCTGGAATCAGCTGGAGGCTTCATCTGTGTCTCAGGCCACCAGAGGTGTGTGAGTGTCTCTTGGTTCCTGACCCACTGAGAGGGGCTCACCGTCAGGCGAGTCTGGAGATGTGTGTTGACTCTCCACATGGCGGCGTGTGTTATGGCTCTCCACATCTCTGTCTCCTGATCCAGAGCACATCCTGGGTCTGTGTTGGTTTAAAAAGACCATGCAAACAATAAACATTACAATGCAGGTTCCTAGGATGGCCCACATAGGCTTTGAAGGAGCTTGGTGATCTTCAGGAAATGTATCTTCATCTGAAATAAACAAACACGAAACAAATCATAATATTTGTATATCATTTTGTACATACTCTCATAAATAGCTTCATTTGTGCATGGTATTTACTTTGGAAATGTTGTTTTTGCATTGATTGTTCAAGAATAATTAATAAAAAAATGAGACTCCACCTACTTCCTTCTTAAGCACATATTTTTACATTTGTGTTACCAGCTTGATAAACCTTATGGTTCTGTTATGGTTAAAACCTGGTTATACAGGATTTGCTATCTTTTTCAGGTGTTTATAAAGTGGTATACTCACATTCCTTTTCAAACTTGTCAAGTTTGCCTATATGGTGAAAAAATAGAATTACATCACTTAATATTGTTAATGAATAATACATATAGTTTTATTATTGCTACTTCATGCAAAAACATTAACATTTCAGCTGTTAAGGCTCTGAATATGTTACGGGCAAGGTACCTGGTGGTAGTGTGATGTTGACCGATGTTGTTGCAACGCCACATTCCGTATAAGCAGTGAAAGTATACTCTTGTTCTTTAGGATCCATGACATCAACAGTCAGTGCTTCCCTTTTGATGCAGATATCATCCATGTCACAGAGTGTGGCAGATACAACCTCACATTCCGCCATGCCATGAAAAGCAACACTGCATGTAACTTTCCCAATTTCCGCATCATATAAGCAGTTCACCTCAATCCCTAAAAGAAAAACAAAACATTCATTCAAGAACATGTCAGAAGAGACATATTGTTAAAAGACAAAAGAGTCTCATGTCAGAGAAGCAATTGCTTAGCAAGTTATGTCATAACAGAGGTATATAGCCGTTTTGGTAGCACCATTTTTACTTACCTTTTTGTGCTACTTCACAACTGCACTGACCCAGTATACATAACCATGATGTCATGACCAAGTCGAGTGGGCGTTTCATCATGCCAGGACAGTCACAAGCCTCTAGCCCGACCAGCAGCAACCCAGCAGTGGAATGTTTTTCTATCCGGACTTCTAAACTGGACCTCTTCTGGATGACTTTCCTCAAATCAATGACTGTAAAAAATAATTATAGTCATTGCTTCAAAAATGTTATGTAGACTACCTACATAGTGTAGAAGAAATTTTGCTTAAAAAACTATAAATACTGAGAGTCTGAAATAAGGTTTTGTCTTTCTCATTAGTAGTTTATTAACCTCTGCGGAGAGGTCTCATATGCATCAGGCAATCAGATTACTGTGCACCAAAGAGACAATCAGTTGTTTCTCAATTCTCACACACACATACCTCGCATCGTATCATAGTTTCATTATATCACTAAATTAGATCATTACACCTCCCTGCACACACACATGCCTTTGTCCAATTATTTAAATAAGAACCAAAGACATTAAAACTGGGTTAAAAACATTTATATCGTCATACAATACATGATTTGCCATCTACACACCAGGTAGTATCAAATAAGGACTTTAGTTTAGTCTCCGACGGAAGAATGCATTCACAAGGCAAAGTATCAATAAGGAACATTAACTAGGTCAGAAGAGTCCGTTCAAAAGTGTAAGATCTTACAGAAACACAAGTATCAAAGCAAAAACAACACAAGGTTTGAAGTCCATCTTTGTCCTTCTCCCCTCACAATAGACACTTACATTTTGGTGTTGGGCAATTCCATTGGAAATTACGTTTTTTGTAACATCCATAACGCCAATAAAATGTTATGGTATGGTATGATGTGAATAATTACATGAAATTTGAGCATTTGCTATTTTTGGCTGAAGAATGTACATGAGAAAAAAATGCACAAACAATGAATGTTATCATTCACATCATACTAATGCCAAGGCATTTCACTGGCGTTCCGTGGAATTGCCCTGTAATGAAATGCACATTAGCCAACTAGTAGGCTACAAAGTACGCTACAAAGTAAGCTATCACATAATTATTATTATCAGTATCTACATTTCACCCAATATAACCTTAAACCAGCAAAATATTTATATTTTATATTTATTTCAATTAGTGCTGATAGAGTTAACACCGCCCTCTGCTTTTGAACACTATCAGTGGTGTCTGGTGGTGTGGAAATATAACTTCTGAATAAACTCTCTGAAATTCTGGCTGCTAACACACCATTTTAACGCAAATACCTTAACAGAGCAAGCAGCTCTGGCCATATCGGCTCTGGCTCACATGACATTGCTTTAAATGCATTATCGCTTCATAGGCTACCCAACACGCAAACAAGGGAAAGAAAAGAAAAAAAGAAAACAAAGAGCTCATGTCGCGATTTGCCAGATTTGCCAGATTTGCCAGTCTAGGCCTAGAGAAAAGACACTTCTGGTAACACTAAGGTTAAGGCCTAGTCCACACGTACCAAACCGATCTTTTTTCCCTCCGTCTTCCCTGGAACCGTATCAAGAATATTTGCGTCCAAACGGATCCATCTCAACACGATTCAACACGTTACTTCATACCCCAGGCCTATAGGTGGCACTGTTTCTTTACAGAAATTGACCAAAACTTGCGCTTTACAAACAGACAGAATAGGCTACGACGAAATGGCTAGTGCAAGGAAACCAGAATTGTTTGTGTGGACTGATGGTGAACTGTCAACTTTAGTCAACTGTAAAACTAATAAACTTTATTTTACGGTTTGTGAAGGGTGCAGTCCCGTCCTTCATTTGGCTAACGCAGGTAGGCCTACTAATCACCTTTACTTTCTTTGGTTGTAGGATAGTCCGTGATTCACATTAGTTTTGGCTATCACCGCAATTAGACTTAAGTCGCCATGTCGACATTAAACTCGACATTTCGAGAATAAAGTTGAAATATCATATCTACTTTAATCTCGACGTGTCGACAATGCTGACATTAAACTCGCAATACAGTTTAAACATAGCATGCAGTTTAAGCTAGCCTACACTAACACACAATATGTTACATGAATAATGGGCTTCAAATCAAATAGGTGTTATTTCAGATAGATTGCAGATATTCAGATAGATTGCGTCTTGTCTGTTAACTACTCATTGCCGTCATCGTGAAGTGCTGTATTTCGCGGTTGGAAATACCATGCATGCCGTTTAGGCTATATTACGACGGAGTATTAGGGCCACACATGAAGAAAAAAAATATTTTTGCCATGGCGAGATTAAACTCGACATTTCGAGAATAAAGTTGAAATATCATATCTACTTTAATCTCGATGTGTCGACTTTAAAGTCGACATGCTGACATTGAACTCGCAATACTGTTTAAACATAGCCTACACAGTTTAAGCTATGTAGCCTACACTAACACACAAAAATGGGTTTCAAATAGGTGTTATTTCAGATAAATTGCTAGATAGCAGATATTTAGATAGATTGCGTCTTGTCTGTTAACTACTCATTGCCGTCATCGTGAAGTGCTGTCTCGCGGTTATGGAAATACCATGCACTATGCCGTTTAGGCTAAATAGCTAGAATAATGATATAATGTTTCTATACAAAATGTTATTTCACTTTGTTTGCCACTTCAAAAGACAAATTTGCGAGAGAATATTAGTCTGTTTAGATCAGGGGTCTCAAACTCAAATGAGCTGGGGGCCACTCCTGCCAACGTCATCTGATTGGAGGGCCGGCTATTTCTGAAAATGCAATGTTCAGAATCAGAATATACCTAATACACCTAATACAACATTAGGTGTAGGCCTATTTCTGCTTCAATTTGTGCAAAACTATGGCCTGCATCGCTTCCGCGTCATTACAAATGCACGTCTTTGTGTTTCTCGCGTGTAGGCCTAATACAAGTATTTCCTGAAAACTTTGCGCAGCGATTTTGGGTTTGAATCAAGCTCTGGATGTCTAGCACATAGTGGAGCAGAGTAGGCTACAAATGAGATTTGTCACCGTACTTGGATCTATCGTCTATTTTAATCAGTATCGTTGTTTGTCGCAATTAAAAATAGCCTCAAGGGCCGAATTACATTATTATTTTGACATACGTCGCGGGCCGGAATTGGGCCGGACGCGAGCCGGATTTGGCCCGCGGGCCGGGTGTTTGAGACCCCTGGTTTAGATACAACGCAGATCCACAGATCTCACTAGATTTGTTTATGCAGTCATCCTGAAATAAGCTAGCAGTGGCACATGAAAGCATAGCGACAGTTTCTTAATGGTAATGGCAAAAAGTGAAGCACTGCACCAGTGACTATAGGCTGTGCTGGGCTATGCTGTGGGCTGTGCTGCAGGTGGCGGCTCACTGGTAGTTGTTGAACTTTAAATCAGCGCGATTTACGGCTGGTAACGTTACATGATCCCTACAGACACTTTCTTATTTTTAACCGTCAATAACTATGAAAATTAGATCGGATCTGACTATTTGTGGTAGCCTATGCTAGCTCTATTTATCTACCCGCCACAGTGGCTGATAAGTTGACCAAATTCACCCGCCAGCGCACAAAACTACCCGCATTTGGCGGGGGGCGGGTGGCCAATTTCCATCCCTGGTGTTCATGTAGGTAGGCTACTAGCCTACATGGGGTCGGGAGGACAGCTTCATTCGTCCCAGTCATTTAGCAATAGGCTGTTTTGCATCCATTACAAACAAGCAACGTGAAAGTCTATGATTGGGGAGAGCGCCTAGTATGCCTAGTCTAGTGCATACGCATGAAGTTGAACCTTTTAGATGAAAAACACTCTTTAATAATAGGCCTAATAAATAAATAAACCGCTAATGACGTTTAGGCTACTTTTGACCATCGCATTTATCGCCTGTAACTCCGTGATAGGACCTAACAGCAAAGGCTGAGCAACGGAGGTTAATATGTTCTATGTTTTGTCCACATGATATAGGCCTATGTCTAATCATTGTTGCACGCGAACACTCTGAATCATTGCTGCACTTGTTGCATTGTTTCATTCGTCCTCCCTTTCAATCGTCCCGAGCGGTCGTTCTCTCTCCAAACTAACTTTATTCTCAAAATGTTGAGTTTAATGTCGACACGTCGAGATTAAAGTCGACATGATATTTCAACTTTATTCTCGAAATGTTGAGTTTAATGTCGACATGGCAATATGCACACATATTCCCTCACGGGAACAAAATTGTATATATGCTTAGGCTATACCTGTGTTTAGCCTCCTATGTTTATTGCAGGTGAGACATGGAAAAGCAGTTTTAGAGAAATTAGTTAACCTATGGAGAGTGACGGCCTGGTTCATGAAGGGCAGTTATTTGAATGTGCGGTGGCCTTACCCACGTAAAACAGAGTGAAATAGCATTTTGTATAGAAACATATCATTGGATACATGTATTATTCTAGCTATATACTAAACGGCATAGTGCATGGTATTTCCAACCGCAAGATACAGCACTTCACGATGACGGCAATGAGTAGTTAACAGACAAGACGCAATCTATCTGAAAGACGACACGTCGAGATTAAAGTAGATATTATATTTCAACTTTATTCTCGAAATGTCGAGTTTAATGTCGACATGCTGACTTTAAAGTCAACATGTCGAGTTTAATCTCGCCATGGCAAAAATATTTTTTTTCTTCATGTGTGGCCCTAATACTCCGTCGTACCTAATACTCCGTCGTAGTCGTACTAATCTCACTGCCTTCAGCAGAACAGCGCACATTTTTCTGTGTAACCCCTGGAAAATATTAAGCTGCTGTTTTCTTGTCATGACACGCACTACGCTTGAATGATTTATAAATGGAACGTTGCGTTTTTAAGCGCCAGAACTGCTTGACAACGTTTACACCAATCATCATCTTCTAATGTATCCTTATGTTGAGATGTCCATTATCTTTGCCTTAAACATAGGCTATCATTTGTGCGTGACGCATGTTTCAATTAAGACAGTACACAAGCTATTTTTATTGTTGTAATATTGAGTGATTTCATGAATAAAGCGTTGAGAAATTACAGCACAGTGCGTACAGGCTGGCGGCGCCACTGACTTACCAAATAAGTATCCTACTGCCAAAAAATCCGTTGAAAACAGTGAAGTTTAGAGTGTGTTCAGCTTCGTTTTCCATGGAGAAGTAGGCTAACCCTTTGCGCATTCCCTGTCCACTGCAGAGCACTCAGCACTGTGTTTCTAATAAACTCGGCTCTTTCATGAAAAGCCTCAGCGAAAGTGAAAGCATGAAGGCTGGGCTGTTTGCGATAGATAGATAGATAGATAGATTGATAGAGTCTATTATTCCATAGGGATGATCATTTCCACACGTCTTCTTTTCATGTTCCATAGCAGAGCAGCACATATAAACACTAGGGTGGTCCTTATTTTAAAATGTTTTTTTTCGAAGCCTGACCCCTTAAGTTTATTTATTTTTCATAGAAGAGCATGTGACATATCTCATCCACACAGCATAGCATACAGTATAACAGTAACAATCCCATCCTCATTCAATACCAAAAACACATCACAGACACCCACATACTGTACACACATGACATGTGAAAACTACAAAGCAACTGAGGTGGTGTTGGCAGCATTACAGTTTGCCCTATCTTCAGTTGAGATGTTCATTTAGGCTGCATTTCTAGGATTGACATTACGTAGCTTGTCCACCACATGGCGCAGCGTCTTTCTGCAAGACACATGTTCATTACTTGACTTGGTTACACTTCACTTCCTACAGCAACACAAAGGTAGCTTACTGTTCTCAGCTTTGTGGCTTGAGATGATACTGTAGGTAGGATGATTTTCACGTGAAATGAAATTCCCATTTCTTCTTGAAGCCGAAATAAACCTGAGAATGTTTATCGAACATGTTTGTTTTTTAATGCAGGTACATTAATCTTACACCATCTTAATGTTATATCCATAGGTAAAACATTGGTTGAGTGACGGAGGCTAGTTTGATTGTTGGTGTATTTGTGAAACATAAATGTGGTTATACCAATATTTGATAACAGTCTTGGAGAGTCATTAAGCATAAACCGCTCACAGTGTAGTTTGTGGCAATGTGGTTATCACAGAACAAATACCTCTTTTATTCTTACTATTCTATACACTCTTTTATTTCTTAAATCGGTATCCTATATCCTATATCGGTCAGGCTCTATAGGAGATGGAGACAAATTGACATACACATGCAAGCACGCACGCCCACACTATGCACACACATGGGCACGCACATACAATCATACACAAAAGTTGCAAGAGTAGGCTAGAGGATGGAGACAAATTGACAAGCGTGATTTATTTATTTATTTATTTATTTTTAAGTATATTTTTTGGGCTTTTTATGCCTTTAACTAGATAGGACAGTGGAGACCGACAGGAAGCGAGTGGGAGAGAGAGTCGGGGTGGGATCCGGAAAGGACCACGGGGCGGGAATCGAACCCGGGTCGCCGGCGCACGGTGCAGGTGCCCCAGCCAGTCGCGCCACCGCTGGGGCCACGTGATTTATTTTCACTGAAAGGATGTACAGTACAGGACTGAGCAGTGGTCATATTTTGTACTGCTATGCGGTACATGTAGTTGTTAAAAATCAGTTTACAGTAAAGGTATTTATTGGCTACATGTTGTTGCCCCCTCTGTCCCTTGGTGCCTTACGCACAGTGTGTGATGCACATGATGGTAGCGACGCTACTGGCCACATATTGGTTCTGACAGCCTTGGTATCCATCTTCATTCCAGCGAGTGAAGCAGGGTTCACATTGTAAGCGGTGTGCGTTGCGCTCACCACTAGGTTGCTCTTGGTTGAGGTAATGTCCCAAAGATTTTTCTTATGAAATACCTATGATTTACAAAGCGGCACAGTCAAAGTTCAACACTTCGACCGCGGCACATGTAAGAGCAGCAAAGCGGCAAGAGGGACACTTCAAGGACACAGGGAATGGGGCAGCTGGACTCACACCAGCAACCTTCTACTTGTGGATTGACTCCTCTGTCTAGTACCACATGTCAACAATACTGAAGATGTTTGATTGGCATCCTTTATATTTATTTATTCATGTTGAGTGCACAATTTACAGCTCATTCAGATGTATAAAACAAATGGTTAGCAATCCCAAGCTTATAGGGTTGGGTACACACATACATAGGCCCAGATGCCAGATTTCACTTAACTTCAGTGTGAAAAATAAAGAGATGATCATGAAAAAAACAGAACTTAAAAACAATAAACAAACAAAACAACAACAACTAAAAAAAAAGGTAGAAAATAATAAATAATAGCTTTTTACATATAATCACAGATATTTGCAGTTATCTCGTTTAGACAAAGAAAGGAAAAGAGTTCAAATGCATTAAAGGTAGAGTCCCCAGTCCTGGGACCTTTTACATCCCCCTCTAACCCCTGATGCATGTACTTAAGCACAATAGTTTAATACTTTGTTTGAGCCACTTTGTTACCCATTTAAAGCAACACCAAAGAACTTTACGCACACACTATTTGCTTATCCAGCACAGGCTTTGGGAATAACAATGTCCACAGACAAGGTAGAATATGTTGC